>NW_027368819.1:0-46997 GCF_046119375.1 Phyllobates terribilis | reverse complement strand
AAATATGAAGGAATAGGTTTAGTATTTCCTCTAAACTAAAATTCTGAGCATGAAAAATTTAAATGTTCTCATATCATTACAGCGTTTATTATTTTAAAGTGTTTTTATTTGCTGATGAATATTGTTACTTTTGTCATTACAGGGATGCTAATGTTCAGCAAAAGAATATCTCAAATATTATAATGGAGTACTGAACATAGTAAGTAATTATATTCCTTGTTTATTAATAACTTAATTGTCTATAGTTCATATACATTAGTTTAACTGCAGATCTCTGAAATAAAATAATTTACTTGCATGTCATTAGTTTAAAGAATCTAAGAGTTAGATATGTTCAATTTTAATATGTTCCAGTCTTCATTATATTTGTCTGTAGATAATCGGATAACCAAAAAAACTAAAAAAAAGAGCTTTAGTTTTTCATATGATGAAAAATTGACTGGTTATACTCTAAACTAAATAATGAATCTGGAAAAGTATAACTCTCTCAAGTAATTAGCGATTATCATTTATTTATTTTCCATGTGTTTAAAACTAATCGGTTATTATTATTTTTGTCATTACAACTAAGTTAGAGTTCAGGAAAATAATTTTCTCAGGACTGAGCCTGAAAAAGATAAGTTTTGCTATGTCAAATTTTGTTAATAACAAATTAATCTGCTTTATTTTAATAAGCTTACTTATGTATTTCACTATTTCATATGCAGGTTTGTTTGAACAGATAAAGCAAATACTCAGTAGAAATTGGAGAAAGTAAGGAAAAAAGTAAGCCTGTCAAAGGTCAAATCTCATTTTTGAATGTGTATAGTTGTGTTTCTTAAATTACAGTTTTAAAACTTAAATTGAATGTTAATCAATATTTATGAAAAGTAAATATTTGCAGAATAAAATGAAAATATTAGATAGTTTAACCTGTCATTAGGTATAAGTTATATATATATAAGCAGACCTAACAAAACTAAATAACATAATTCTTTGTATTTATGAAAACTAAATATTTCCGAGCATGTTAAAAAAAATCGTGAAAAACTTATCTTTGTGATTCATTTGTCCAGCCTTTTCTTATGATTATTGTAGATGGTTTACTATAGTATCAGGTTACTTAAGTCTTTAAAAATTTCATATACAGGTTTGCAATATCAGCAAAAGTAAAGGAACTTTATAGTGTGTTAATATTGGAAAAAGAAGGTTTGAAAAAGTAAGTATCTCTATGGTCATATCTCTTTATTTTAATGTTTCTAGTTTCTTGCCTAAATCAAAATTTTAAAACTGAAATTGAATATTGAAGTATTTGTAAATAGAGATTGTAATTAAGAGAGCTATGATTGAATCAATAGGAACAACAATCATAAATAATTACTTTTTATTTGTATAAATTATAAATCCATTATCTATTAGTATAATTATTTTGCTTGAAGATTAATAGTATACATTTATATAGATGCAAGATACTGAATTTTGATATTGACATGTTTTTTTATTAAAATTTACCTATTGAAAAAACAAAATGTGATATACTTAAGTATAACGATCGTAAATATGAATATAGAACCTATAATCCCAAAGTTTCAGCATGTACTATCAACTTTTAAAACATTCCAACGTATTTTGTCGTATCTCCTCTACACAGAATTTGAAGTATTTGTAAATATAATTAATTGAAATTAAGAGAGCTATGATTGAATCAATAGGAACAACGACCACAAATAATTACTTTTTATTTATATAAATTGTAAATCCATTCTCTATTAGTATAATTATTTTTCTTGAAGATTAATAGTATATATTTATATGGGTGTAAGATAGTGAATTTTGATATTGACATGTTTTTATTAAATTTTACCTATTTAAAAGACTAAATGTGATATGCTTAAGTATAACGATAGTAAATATGAATAAAGAACCTGTGATCCCAACGTTTCAACATGTACTATCAACTTGAAAACATTCCAACGTACTTTGTCATATCTCCTCTGCAAAACTAAACAGAAACAACACCTGCTATGTCTCTTGAATAATGAATTCAGTTGCAAGTTTTAATGATTATACAACCAAACTGATTTTTAAACAGGGCAACTTTTAAACAAATTATGTAGTTGAATTGCCTTATTAAGATTGATTATGCTTTGTATTTAACTCACATAATTATTTTATGTTTTTGGTAACACATCAAATCTTCTTAACTTAATAAAGGAAATGTAATATTCTCTAGAGCATAACTGGAATATATCGTTTTCTTAATATTTGCATGCATATATTAGTTAGTTATTTATTTACTTAAAGGGTTGTAATATATTAGGAAATTTGTATATAGATATGTAAAATTGATTGTCATATATTTTATATATGAAATTATGAAACACACAGAGTAATCACCTTCTTTTTTTAAGGAAAATCTGGCTTCCAATATGTATATCAACAATTATGTAATTCATATAATTTTGTATATTATAATTCCATACTTAAAAAATAAGAAATATGGTTGATAATATATAAAGCACATTTATTTATGATTTCTCTTCTAAATATAATACGAAATTTGTTTATTTTTATTAGATACTAAATAAATATCATGAATAATGTATTTGTATGTTTCAACTGTCATGATGGAGTATGTTTAATATAATAATCATTTCTTAAATCAGTCAATTTGTTTTCTTATATAGTGTTTACGTATCAAAACTTATAATACAAAGATTAAATTATAAATTATATATATTTAGTAAAATAGTTAAATCGCCTAAATTTAATAATATCTTTTATATATCATAAGTATTAATATGTTTTTTTAGTTTTTTATTATGCGTATTTATTGGATTGATATATAACATAATATAATATATTCATTAAATTTTTTATCTTTAATTTAGAATATTATTTTATGACATAATTTTTCAAATTGATAACGAAATGTGAAACATAACTCTAAAATACGTAAACGTAATTATTTTTCTTTAATAATGTATCACCTAAATATTACTTTAATGAATTCCATAAAAATCTCACAAGTACTGAAAACTGTATGAATAAAACCTAAATCAGAGTTTAAAGTAAACTATAATTAGTAAATACTCAGGCAGTAGTTTATCATAACAACCAAGATTAATAAAACCAGCAAAGTAATAGACCAACTTAATTGGATGACATAAAATCTTAATTCATAACAAAATAAATTTTATTTCATTAAAAAGTATAAGAAATCTTCATCTTTCTCCGTCTTCGATTGAATGCAGTTAAACTTGGACCATGTCTTCTAGGAATTTTCATGGTTTGAAATTGAGCCTTGAATATTTTTCCAATTTACGTCATAATTGTAAACCTTGAATGTCTTTATCCACGTTTCAAATGCAATTTTTTTGCCAGGGTTCAACACCTTTTGCTTTTAACATAATGTTTGCAACCCTTATTTCCTTCTCGAGCCAAATTTCAATGTTTGTACTTTGTCAAAGAACATGTGTTTTTTCAACACCTAGGTCTTGTTTAATAGTTAAAAACTATCAAACCCAAACTAGCAAAATATTGTAAAAACATTACCTTTAATGCGTTCAACATTAGTCAACCCTAATGTTTGTTGCTTCACCAATATTTAGAACACCAATGCAATTGTGCAAGGCACATTTCAATTTGATATTAGGAAATAAACTCGGGTCTCGTGCATTGACCTTAGGTGTATAATTTAAATTAACTGTTTGCAAAGCATATCTTAACCTGAAATACATAAAATAACAAAAAATTAACATATGAAAATGAAATTAATATTTTAAGAACTATAAAGTAATAAAAGATAGAAAATAACCTTAAATCAGCCTCTGTAATCTCATGGGGAACATAAACATCTATAGGCATTTCTAAAATACCTTCTAAAAAATTTGTTGGGAAAAAAAAGCTTCACACTAAATCTATCTACTAAAGTTGGAAATTCAAAAAAATGTTTTTCATATTTCCAATCGTCTATGTGTATGAATTATGTGCTTGAAATTGAGTGAACAGTTGCATGCTCCATAATTTCAATATAGTTTTTATTGAAAATGATTGAATAAAATTGACAATGAGCTTTGTACCATATTTATAGGAGATTGTGTATTCCGAGGGCGGACTGGGGATTCTGGATCTTGCTACTTGGAACAGGTGCTTCATGATGAAGCAACTGTGGCGTATTGTTGAGAGGAAGGATTCGATTTGGATTAGGTGGGTCTATGATAGATATCTGGGTATCACTGATGTGGTAAGTTGGTCTGCACAAGGACGGACTTCATCCTTGATTCGTGCTATTCTGAGGGCATGTGATGATGTGTTGCAGAGATTGGACGGGGATCGTTCCTTTGAGGATTTGCTATCTTCTTGGTGTCACGCTGGGAGATTCTCTGTGAGTAAAGCTTATGAGGACATCAGAGTTAGATGTGAGGAGGTGTCAAGGAGGAGAGAGGTGTGGCCGGTTCATGGTACTCCTAGGCACAGCTTTATCCTTTGGCTGGCTGTTCTGGGAAGACTTTCCACATATGCCCGTCTCTTATTCTTGGATGAGGCTCATGGTTGTAGATTTGGCGATGTTAGCCTTGAGACTCATGATCATCTTTTCTTTGAGTGTCCCTTCTCTGCAAGTATTTGGAGGGAAACACGTTTGAGATTCGGGATTTCTGACGCGGCTGTTAATATTGATGACGCTCTTGTGTGGTTGCGGACTCTTTCATCGGGATCGAGTTGCAGGCGTCGCGCGCGGGTGTATGCTCTGTCTGCTACGGTTTACAACATTTGGCGGGCGAGAAATGAGTGGATCTTTGAGCGCACTAGGATTCCGGCTGAGGTGATTGCACGTATGATTCAGATTCATGTTTTTCGCCTCCTTTATGCGCGATTCCCTGGTGAGACTGTGAGGGCGATTTGAGTCTCTGGTGAGGATTGTTATTATGTCTGTTTCGATGATCTGCATTTGTATTGTTGGTTTGGAACCTTGTTGTTTGGTTCCAGTGCAGGGGTATCTCTTTTTCCTCTTGTTGGGTTTTTCCCACTAGGCCTGGGTTTTTCCAGCAAGGGGTTTTAATGAGGCTCGGAGCGGTCTTTCGCCCTACCCATATAGCTGCACTATGTTCTTGATGATTTGATTTGATTCTCTTTTGTTGGATTGTCACAGCTTGGGGGCTTGTTTTCCCTCCATATGTGCTTTCTTTTGACATTGTTTTGTATCACTCTACCCCTTTGGGGCTATATATCCGATTTTACCTTTGGCCAAAAAAGATTGTGTATTTGATTTGGAACTAAATATATTAAATAAATTACAAAGTTTGGAAACTAATTCTCTTAAGAATTTGATAGTTTTTTTAGGTAACTTATATTGTGTCAGAAGGCGATTTATATCCCTATTTAATTATAATGATAATATTTTTCATATATCATATTTCCATAAAAAATTTGATAATAGTTAGGTGTTTTAATATCTCAATTTAATCAACAATTGTATTGGCAATAATCTGTAATGGAAATTATTTTCAACTTATGTTTTGTATGTCAATATTAGATAGTAATATTTGATTATGTATCTTTTAAAATACATATAATCATTTACTGAAAATGTGCCAATATTAGATCGTGCATCTTTGATTATGTATCTTTTGAAATATAAAAAGCATTAATTTGATAGAGTGCATTAAATTGTTTATTGCAAGTATTGTAATGAACTGTACATTCCTAGTGCAAAAAACAGTACAGAACCCCAAAAATCTGTAGTTTTACAAAATGCAAGGTCTTGCAATGAATTGCACTATGAACTGTGAAACGGTTTTTTTTCTCTTGTAATAAACTGCATATTTCAAGTTTAAAACTGAATACAGAATCAATGATTTAGGTTTATGATTGGGACAAATACGACTTCCAAAAATGACGTTATAGTTTTGCAATCTGAACAGTCTAGAAAACTGCACAGTCTTGAAAAAAATGTATAAACATGCAAACTACAATAAACAGTACACTTTTTATAAACTGCACAGTCTTACAAAAAGCGTTTTATTTGCATTAGTTTTCAAGACTGTAGAATTTGTTTGATCTAGTTTGTTATCTGTAATTTCAAGATATTATTGTGCTTGTAATTTGTAATTTAAACTTCTTGGGGTCACTTCTGTTGTGAGAGCTCAGAAATTTGAATATAATCTACATAATCCAAATACAGTTTTGAGGAAAATAAGAGATTAAATGAAGAATAATATAATCATAATAATGATGAAAACTATTATTAAATTATAGGTTACTAACGTCATAAAAATTCAGAATAAACTCAAATATAGTTTGATAACTCAGAAAAAAAGATAGTAAGTCTGAATAACAAATACCAAATTAAAATAAAACCAATTTCTTCCAAAATCATAGCTCCCATCTTCATTCTCTTCCTTGATTTTCTTCTTTGTAGTGGAAAATTCGTCTTTTGTAATGTCAAATTCATCTTCCACACCAATAAGAATATGTGTCCTCTTGTTAGGAGTTTTGGACGATGAATCCTTAGAATTTTGCAACAGTGGCTTTGATTTCTACATGCACAAAATAGAATTAATTATAATATACTGAATATAATATATAATAAACTTAAAAGTCTAAGTTTTAGCATGAACCTGTATTTCATGATTCATGTTTTCAAACTCTTCAATGATGGTTTTGTCATCAGACACGAATAATACAGTATATGAAGTCATTGTCGGAAGGTTTTTTATGTTATACTCAAACAAATTAAGATTAAGTAACACTGTTCTATTAAAAAATTCATTAAGTTCTTCTGGGACTGCGATGTATTCACTTTCCTGAAATTTAGCAACAAAAAATTATTATTTAAAATTTGAACATTACATCATTAATTATGTTTAAAAAAGATATATGATAGTGTAAATTGATACAAAACATTGCTCGAACGCTAAAACTGATATAAAATATTTTATAATTGTATAAAAAAATTTACACAAGTAGTTATCAAATTATGCAGAATGTTTACAACTGTTATAAAATATTATTTATATTATTTTTAAATAGTGAAGAATATTTCAGAGAATGGTTTATATATATGCAGAATATTTATAATTGATTAATTTTTAAAACTCACATGTTTCAGTCATTAATATTTTAATTGGAACATGAATGCTTAGAAAATAATGGCAGACAACTATGAAATATATTATAGACAGCTAGCTATAAAAGTGAAATTGTGCAAAAAATAGTTATAAGATATGTATAATATTTTTAGTGACACTTTAAATTATTTTATAGACAACAAGAATAGTCTTCAAATATTTTAAATTACCTTGTCGAGACTATCCAAAACTTGGGTTACAGTCTTGTTGAAAAACTTTACACCGGCAGTATCAAACAAAGTTGCTTCGGCAGTTCCAGAATCATCAATAATGGAAAATTGAATGCAAAATCTGAAATATAGAATTGTCAAAACAAATAAAAAATCACACTTAACTAATATTTAGATAATTTGATTAAATATAAATATTCAAACCTCGGGATAGTATAATCTTCGTATGTTTTGCATTTGTTGCACCAACACTTATTTTGTTCTTCCTCTTTTACTTTGCACTTGCACGATCTGCATGAATTGTAGTACCAACCATTTCTTTCGTCTATTTGGTCAATCCTTGTAAGTGCAACAACCTTAAAACCTGAGTAATTGAAAGGAAGATAATATAAAAATTAATTAACAAAATTTCATAATTGGCAAATTAGGAAAAACATAAGTAGTTATTTAGTATAATTTTACCATTTTTTTGCAATGTTCAAACAGTTTATATGAAATAAAGTTTACCAATAGTTTTAATAAGTATAATAAAACTATCATCTCATTCATTATATAGTTATAATTGACATTCTTAAAGATCGACACATTCTTAAAAATGTTGCAGCTAAATTGTTTAGCTATTTTACACATTCTTTAAAATTGTAGCTATGCAAAAATAAACTGTTTCATAAAGTGTTTAGTAGTTTGAAGCTAAGAATGTGCATAATTGAAATTCTTAAAAATTGACAAATTATTAAAAACGTTGCAACTAAACTGTTTAGAAGTCTGCAGCTAAACTGTTTAGCAAAATTGTTTTATAAACTGTTTAGCTATGAAGAAATTGTAGCTATGCAGAAATAAACTGTTTTAAGACTGTTTACAGTTTGCAGTTCATTGACAACATGTTATAAGTATTGGAAATTGGCTACTTGTTTTATAAATTGTTTGTTGGAGTGCTAATTAAATTGTTTGCTAAAATGCTAAATATAAACTGTTTTATAACTGTTTAGCAGTTTGCAGCTCATTAAATTGTTTGCTGAAATGCTAAATATAAACTGTTTTATATAATTAATTGACAATAATTTTTTCCATAACAAACAGTTTATGAAATAAATTTTTTGCCGTATCAAACATATTATAAGATAAAAAGCACAATTTTTAGGTTTGAAATAAAATATCAAGTATAAGACATCTAACAACTTACTTGTTTTTTCCACTAAGCTCGTCATTAATTTCATTAATTGATTTGTGCTCAGTTGGGTTTAAGAAAATATCCCTTTCGGATCGAGTCTTCTCACTTGAAATATGAGACATAGTAATCCGTTCTCCATCAATTTGTTTGTATATGTAATTGCATAGAAAAATGATTACGATAAAATATTAAAATTTCATTAATCTATATAATTGTAAATCATATAAGTTGAAGCATAAATGATTAAACTTAATAAAAAACAAACCTTTGTTTGAAATCGAATATTTCGAATATGCTTTCGTCATCTATTATGATTTTTGTTCCGTCATATCCATTAGATACGTTACCCTTGTTGAAATTCACATACTTGCCAAATTGAACAATAACAACTATTGCATCGTTTAAGGTACAACTCAAATAAGAGGTAATGTAAAATGATCCCAAAATGTACATGTTATGACGCTCTTCCTATAAAAATGTAAAAGAATATATTTCATATATAAAAATTAACTTAATTCAAATTTTATGAATATAAATAAAAAAAAACAAAAAAAACAACGTATCTCAAGTCCATGAGTTCTACTTTTAGCCTTAAACCTTCTTTTTTGGTTGATTTATTTTGATCCTTGTTAGACTTCCAAGGAACAATTTCTCCAATTCCAACCAAAACTCTAATTACATCTTTAACAATAATATAAATAATAAAAAGATGTAAAATATTATATTTTAAGATAACAATGGAATAATATAGTAGAAAATAAAAAGCTTACCTATAAGAATATTTTCATCTAATGTGTTGTTGTTAACTTTTATGAAATCAATAAAAGTGAATCTAAATCTTGATAGGTGTATTGCTGACTTAGCACATATTGTCGTATCTCGATATATAACAATTTTGTATTTGTGTGTCACAAATTTGAACCTTGCATTGTTAAAAGCAACACCGTAGTTTGAAATTTCATAAGTTTTTCCACGATTACATGATCAAAATTATTGATTATTGATTCCTTAATGACACAATGAATCATATCGCCCTGAAATAATGAAATAAAAATATCATATGAAATTCAGATTATATAACTAATTTAAGACTTATAAGGAGAGATATTTGTAATGTGTATACCTTTTCATCTATAGCAATAAATTCATATGAGTTAAATCTTCCCGGACTACCTCTCTTGGCTACATTAAACAGTCGTGTCACCATCACAATAATAGGAAAATTTGCATGGCTACTTGTTATATCTTGAATTGATTTAAAAACTGTCATAACTCCTGAAATTAAAAAAATATAATTAGTATCTTATAACATGTTGAAATGCTAAAAATAATGTCAGTAATATGCATGAAATGAGTCTATTAAAATATGTACAAATTGATGCAATCAGATGATAAATTGTAAATCGGTGAAAAACAGATGAAAACATGCACTAATATGCATAAAATGATTATTTTACCTATGCTGAATGTGTACAAATGTGCAAATTTAGTTATGTCAAAATCTGGAACTTATCCAGTTCATGGCACTTGATAAGTTCCAAAATTTGTACACATATGGCAGCATAATTTTTGTTGTTGCTAGGTTAATATAGTTTTAACTATGAATAATGTTTAAAACTGACATGTACATAATGAAGACTGTTTTGAAAGTATAATTGGAGCAATGTGCATATTATGATCATGCACAAATTCCAGGTATAAATTTAAAAAACTTTTGTTGTTAAAGATTCAAAAAATATGGTTTATAGACAAATTAGTTTGTAGTTTGCAACACATAGGTTTATAGACAAAGTATTAAAACTGATGTTGTGCAGTTTGTTAGGTAGAAAGTAAAAACTGATGCAGTTTTGCTGTTTATAGACAAAATATTAAAGGTGATGATGTGCAGTTTCCATGCTAGTTTAAAAATTATAATTAGTATCTTATAACATGCTGAAATGCTACAAAATAATGACAGTAATTTGCATGAAATGTGTCTATTAAAATATGTCTAAACTGATACAATCAGATGATAAATTGTAAATCAGTGAAAAACAGTTGAAAATCTACACTAATATGCATAAAATGCTTATTTTACCTATGTTGAATGTGTACAAATGTGCAAATTGAGTTTCGTCAAAATCTGGAACTTATCCAGTTCATGGCACTAAATAAGTTCCAAAATCTGTACACATAGGGAAGCATATATTTTGTTGTTGTTGCTAGGTTAATATAGTTTTATCTGTGAATACTGTTTAAAACTAATAGGTACATAACAAAGACTGTTTTGAAAGTATAATTGGAGAAATGTGCATATTTTTCTCATGCACAATTGCCAGGAATCAATTTCAAAAACTTTTGTTTTAAAGATAATATGGTTTATAGACAAATTAGTTTACAGTTTGCAACACATAGGTTTATAGACAAAGTATTAAAAGTGATGATGTGTAGTTTGTTAGTTAGAAAGTAACAACTGATCCAATTTTGCAGTTTATAGACATAGTATTAAAGGTGATGCTTAAAGTTATGAAGATTGTTAGAATGGAAGTGCAGATTGTTAGAATGACATTCTTAAAGTTATGCAAACTACATTGCAAGACTATGCGGTCAATTTTTAAAATTGTAGTCTTCCATAATGCCACACGTGCAATTTGCAAACTGGATTCTGCATGGCGGTTATGGAAAAGGCATTTTAATTAAAAAAACTGCATTTTAAAACTGAATTTTATTTGAACACCAGTGCAGTGCAGTTTATTTCAAACCTGTGCAGTGGAAACTGACATATTTTAAATTGCAAAACTGGCATATTGTAATTGGAGAATTGCAAAACTCGCATTTTTTCATTTGTAGTCTTCCAAAACTATGCTCATAGTTGTGAAAAATAGATAGGGAAAACATGCGCACAGTGTAGTTTATTGCAAGACTGTGCAGTCTTGCAAACTACAGAATTGTGGAAACTAGCATATTTTTCCTATGCAAAATGGGGTAACATATTATGCGTGTTTGAAAACAATGCATATGAAGAATAGAGAGAAATTTCTTGAGTTGTGTCTAAATAATCTATATTAATGCAACTATAATGTTTTGTATACCTTTTTGCTTTTGTTTATCGATGTTTAGTGAACTTGATCCTTCTCTAGTCTTTTCGGTTCCATGACTGAAAAATTGAGTATATTTGTGAGATTTAAAGGATGATCAATATTTGAACAAACATATATAACCTTTGAATATGTAAAAGTAGATAGTTAGATTTACCTGCAACGCATGGTATATTGATACAAGCCTGAATGTGTATGAGCATATTAAATTTAATATAGTTCACTAATTATAAACAAAGAGATAAAGCCTGAATGTGTATGAATCTTAACTCTCATTATTGGAATTGTATTTCGTATTGTGTATTGTACATTATGATGTGCCTCTAAATATATAGTTTGATTAATATTTAGGGTTACCATTAATCAAAACTATATTTAAATACTTTGTATGATTACAACTGACAGATTCTGTTCAAAATTGTTACCTTAAAATGGATTTTTTTCAAGTTTGAATGTATATTTATTTTACAAATCATGGTAACTGACATATTCTAGACAGACTGTTGCTTAAAATGAATTTTATTCGTGGGACCCGGGTTATTCTTCGAAGACTGCTGAAGTGACATGTCACAATTTCGCTCAACTTTCACTGTGAGAGCGACACCTGGAGAGAGTAAAGGAGAGGCTAAAATTCCTTGTTCATTTAGTATTATATAAGTAGATTTTTTTTGTATAATTATTGATTTCAGATATGATATTTATACTTAATTCTTGAAAAATTAGCTTCAGTTGCCCTTCTTCCTCATCTTTTAGACTAATTTTAAAATAATCATAAACTAATTCTATTGTATAAAAAAATTAAGATTAGTATGCTGGTCAATTTATATATAATGTAAATTTTTAATATGTTCTTTAATATTTGATCTATCTCTTATTTCTTTTATTTATTTTACAACAAAAATTGCATGGATCAAGTATGTAAACCAACAACTTTATTACTTTACTTTTAATCGTCTAAAATAATAAATTATATCACATAAACTATTCAAATTCTAAATTTCAATCTTGAAGTGTTTCTTTTTTTTTCAAATTATAAATACACTTTTACTAAAATAAAATATTAAAATAATTTCAAGAAAACTAGTTGACTAAAGCAGATTAACACTATCTATAAATAAAATAATCTCCACTTTAGATTAAGATTCAATGATCATGATTTACTTATTCTTTTTTCGAAGTCTCTCTTTATTTTCATTTTTCTGAAGGGATTACCATTTTTAATTGTAGGGTTAACTATTTTTTTACACCAACCTCAATTTTATATATTAGCTAGCAAAATTATAGGAAGAAGTTGAGGACAAAAGGTCAGGAACACAGTCAGGAAACCAAGAACAGAAAACATTATTAGGAAAAGCATTCGCTAGTGAATGCGCAACAATATTAGCCCTCCTCTATACGTGATTCCATTGGCAAGATTGAAAAAGCACACACTTGGTCTAAATTAGTTGAAGGGCCGAGCCTAGCGGACCTTTTCAGGGACGCTAATGTTTGAGCTTTTGACACAAAGGGGATGTAGTCAGATTCCACTAAAATGTTTAACAACTCCTTAGAAACGCACATCTTGAGCGCCCAAAGCACCGCTTCAGCTTCGACGGTTTCCACACTCGTTGCAACCTACACATGCTTACAACCATAGAAGTAAATATTACCAACACGGTCACGGGAAAGAACGTCTCACCGGGCAGACTTTGATAATGTCAAGTCAAAGAAGTTGCACCATCGAAAAATTGAACAACATATAAAGCTTTTCTGTCTAAGTCAAAGAAGTCAGGAAAGCGTTTCCAAATAGCCCAGGTCGCTGGACACACAAACAAATAATCCAATCTTGATTCAGACTTCTCACATAGATTGCAAAACGGGTTTGGATCAGCAGACATCCAAAACATGTTAGCTTTCATGGAAAGAATTTCACGGCAAGCCCCAAATGAAGGAGCAGCCCCATCTTGCGCTAGATGAACTGGGAACCCACATGATGATATGGGGAAGGGGCATCCGCATCCCTTCCCAGCTTATGCAGAAAGACTTGATATCCCGAGCAAACCGAATAAACACCATCCTTTGTGTTAGTTGAGCTTTAATTGTCTTGTTAAAGCTTAATCTATTTCTCTTTGTTTTGATGAGAACAAACTAATATGTTTAATCTCTTAGTGTTTTTAAGCCTTCCAGGTTATTGCTATATCTGTAAGGATGCGCTTAGGTCATTTAGAGATGCGCTTGACTGGTCTCAGTCGCGCTTAACACCAAGCGGAGAAAGTAAGTTCCGCAAACGGTGTTTAATAAATCCATTCAAGACCAAGAAGTGAGAGTGATCGAGCTTCGAGGGCGTAGTGGACGCGCTTGAATGAAGAAGAAGAAGGTTGACCACGAGGTTCCACCATAGCTTAGGGTGTGCTAGAGTGCAGAAGAAAACCGCCAACACGCTAGAGAAGGCTGGTAAGCGAGAGAGTGCAAGTTGCGTGCACAGGAAGGTGCGAGAAGAACTTGTTCACTCTTTGGGACGCAACTCCAGGGATCGCCAGCGTGGAAGAAGGTTGTTACAGCTAAAAGCACACGGATTGCTGATGTGGCGTGGATCAACAAGTGAAGAACAAAACCAAGTCACTCCAGGCCGTTGATTAATTCTGGTGAAGTGATCAAGGAACACGGACTGATAAGGTGGCATTGTGCTTAGTCTTTGTTTGTTACACGAATTAAGTTAGAGGTTTAGCTTACGGTTTGTGTATAAAAAGAGTACTGTTGCATTCACCTCTAGATGTTACAAACAGAGAGAATTATAGAGAAGCTAGAGAGAGATTAAGTGATATACTTGTTTGTAATCAGAGAGAGCGTTGAGAGTGCCTTCATTTGTTCTTTAGAGTTGAACTCAGTATTGTAGAAGGAAGTGTTACGAGTGAGCTTCAAAGTAATTGAAGCTAGAGTTGTAATTTTTTCTTCTATTAATACAAGTGTAGTGGTGAGTTTTATCCCGAGTCAGCTAGTGACTTAGGGTTCTGACCTTTGAGAAACTTTGTGTGTGCAAATATAAGTGCGCTTTAACAACTTAAAGCGTGCTCAATTATTTGTCTGACCTCTTCCGGACTTAAGGACTTTAGTAAATTCATTACCAATAGTTCTACATAGGTCTAGCGCATCCCAAGTATTCAAAGCGCAATTGGATACTTGTTAAGCGCATCTAAGGCTTAATGAACCTTAGTGACAGTGAACAATAGCTGATCAAATACGTGTTTTCTTACAATTGGTATCAGAGCTACATGTTAGCTATTTGCACTAATCCTTTTACAGGTTCAAAGGATTCTCAAGATTCGAACAATGGCTAGTTTCAACCTCGGTATTTCTCTCGCTAAGCCCCACATCCTTGTTGAAGGCGCACTCCATTGTAGCTCACAATGAATAAAAACTACATCCAGCAAATGGATTACCAGTGCTGGAAAATCATTGAAAAGGGCGATGAGAAGATCTCTGAAACTGATGACCCCAAATGGGAAGCTAAAGAGTACCAACTGATGGAGAAGAATGCCAAAGCGCGACAGCTCATCCTCAATGCGCTTTCAAGGAAAGACATTGACAAGGTAATGTCACTCCCCACTGCCCAAGAGATGTGGAAGCTATCATAAACATGCACTCAGGTAGTGATGACATGAAGGACAATCGTATATTTGAACTTAACCGCGAATTTTGCTCCATTAGAATGGGGGAAAATGAGCTTGTTTCTGATTATCATTCTCGATGTCAAATCCTCTATGACAAGATGCTTTCTGCTGGAATGGAAAACAAAGCTTGGGAGTATTCTATGGCGTTCATCCATGGGGTGAACTCCAAGTATGCAACTCTCAAGCAGATTCTTCTCCAATCTAAGGAGACTCGAGAATTTCCTATCTCTGTTCTTGCAGGGAAATTCAAAGTTCAAGAAATCAAGAAGAACGAGGAGAAGCACTCAGAACGAGAAAATAGAGGCACGACGCTCAAGCTCTCACACTTCCTCCAAAATCTTGAAAATGATGATGAAGGAGAAGACGACGATGATAGAGATGTCGCCATGATGACTAAGGTTGTAAAGAAATTCTTTAAGAAACAGCGTGGATTCAAGCAGCGCGATCCTACCTCCAAGCAGCGCGATGTCAGGGATTTCACTTGCTTCAACTGCAACGAGAAGGGACACCTAGCTAAAGCGTGTACTCATCCAAAGGTGAACCCAAGCGCAAGCTCCAGCGAAAAGCAGCCTCCTAAATAAGCATTTGTTTCACTTTGGGGTGAATCTGATGGAGACTCTGATGATGGAGCTTAACCTGACTTGTGCTTAATGGGTGGCGCCGCATCTGACTCAGACTCTGGCTCTGAGATTGAGGTAAATGATCTAAACCTTGACATTTTGCCAAAGCGCAATCTTATTTGTCTCTTAAAAGAACTTATGGTTCAACACAAGTCTCTAGCAACTGATGCTAGAGCAGGACTGGTTGAACTTGATAATGCTAAGGAAGAATTGGTTGAGCTTTCCAAACATTTACATTACAAATCCACACTCCTCTCTAAATCTTGTGAACTTTGTCATGGTAAAGGGTTGGAAAGTAACTCTGACTCAACTAAAGATGTTAAGCTCGATCAGATCATATCAAAGCTTGATATTCTTACTAAGCTAGTGGAAGCAAAGTCTGTCCCTCAAACAGCCTTTGTGAAAGCTAGACCTGGATTGGGCTATGACCCCCAGAAATCTTCCTCTTCCTCCAGTCCTCCTGAATCAAGTGAGTTCTCTCCTAAAATCAAATCACTTGAACAAGACCTAACTGCCTACAAGAGTGAAAATTCTCATCTGAAGAGCAGAATAAAGGTACTTGAGGAACAACATTTAGAAACCAAAGAGTGGTTTCATGGGGAAAAAGCGCATAAATTGTATAAAAAACAAGCGCAAACCCCAACTCAGCCTCCAGTCTTACAAAAGAAAGAACCATTTAGACCAGGAAAAGGCAAATATGGTTACGTAAGAGGTAATCAATACTGTACCTTTTGTGGTCACAATGGACATGACATGCATGAGTGCAAGGACTTGAAAGTCCTTAAGAATCAGCCCTATAAGCCAATGGCTAAAATCAAGGGCAAGCGTAGACGTTATCAACGTTCACTTGTTGACAACAGTTACGCTTCAGTGCATAGAGGTGCGCTTCGTAAAGCGCGACCTCATATTGTGCTTGATCTTAATGATCCTAGCTATTATGAGCCTGTGCATAAAACAAGCGAGTCGATAGCTATGGATAATGTTCCCACGAAGCTTGCGCTTCGTAGGGAACACAGAAATTGATCTTTTTCTTTGCAGAATGAAATGAAGAGTAGAAGATTCATGTTTAACGATTGTTTGTAACGAGCGATCCACTTCGGCTACTCTCATTTCAACATAAGGAGGGAGCGCAAGTCTCCTTCGGGGAAAAAGGCAAGGAAAGATCACGAGATTTATCTTGTACATCATTCAAGGACTTAATATCTCGATGTACACTTTCCACGTGATTATCTGAAGCGCAAGGGCATCAAGCTTATTCACGTATCTTCAGAAGGGCAATTGGCTTATATCTTCACCAAAGCGCTTAATCATCAGGTATTCTTAAACCTCAGGGTTCAGCTTGGCCTTATGCGACTCCATTAGCTTCGAGGCAATGGAACTGTAAGTATTTCTCTATTTGACTAGAATTAGCGAGCTTAGTATCAAGGTACGAACTATGGTCGCTTGCGCTTGATAGCTTTGAGTCTTTCATGCTTTATAGTTGTTCATTGAAATGAATTAGTATTGAATTTGTCTAACTTGTTTAGCTCGATTTGATATAATTCTAGTCCATGCATGCTCTTCTTTGCCAAAAACGTGACAATGGTGATCGTCTTCTACCCATATTACATGCCTAAGAAATGATCCATTGCATAGGTGTCCTTAGCCTGACTAGATGTAACGGTTCTCTCGTCCTTTATTGAGCTCTACATTAGAGAAGTATTCATTTGGTGACATAAAGCCCAATTACCACATTACATGTATATGCTCATGCTTCCACATCAACTTGAGTGATTGAATGCTCTAATGTCCCTTATATGAAATGTGCATCTTCCTGTTCATGAATTTCTTTACATTGTGGTTTGAGAATTGAACTGGACATCACGCTCTTACATCTACTCATCTTAATCAGTGTTGAGCTTCTTCAGTATTGTTATTCAGAGGTGGTTGTGGTTGCGCTTCATTCTTTAGCGCATTTCAGTGTTGAGGTCTATCGCGCTTTGCAGCGCATCTGGGTGGATTTCCTTCCGAGTTGGGTTTGCTTAACTTTGAAGAAACGACTAATTGTCAGATCCACTTTCCGCTTTTGTGATGTAACGGCTCAAATCTGTGTACAACGGATACTTTTGTGACCGTTGAGGGCTACTAGTAGGCCTAGCGCGTTTTTCCGGAAGATTATTGGACCGTTGGAGCATGTAACGGCTAATTTTCAGAGGTGAATTTTTTATTGGAGCTTTGAAACGGTCATGAGTTGATGGTTGCACTATAAATACCAGGTATTCAACTAGCCTTGTTTACCTTACCTTTTACCATCTCCCTCTATCTCTCTTCTACACTCCTCTCAATCTCCATTCTCTCCCTTACTCCCGGTTATCATGGAAAACCTCAACCTAAGTGAGCTTGACCCAGCTACTCGTGCCAAAGTATAATCCATCGTCAACGTCAACGCCAAAGCCAAAGCCTCCTCCTCTACACATAGTTCCCATACTGAGCCCTCTCCCACAAAACAATCTGTCTCCCATGACGTGACCTTACCCACTAAAAAGCCAGACTCGCCCTCAGATCACATTGAAGACCTCACCCTCACTGATGATCCTGAACCCACAACTCACAAACTAGAGAGCCCTATCACCACTAAAGATCCTCTCTTTTCCCATGACCCAAAGGTGGATTTTACCCTTCTTGCGACTGATCTTGAGCTCGCTGGTTACGACCCAGCTAAACAGCTTGGACGCGCTTCGGCTAAGACCTCACACACCACTCCAGCGAAGGGCAAAGGCGTCCTTAGTATTGAGACTCCCTCAAGGCCTGGCACCAAGATAAGGCCAGGAGCGCAGCCTTTCTCCTCCCCAAAGGAGCTTCTTGCCATGATTCCTTCAGACTCAGAGGATGATGAAGGTTTTCAGATTATGCCTCGTCCAGGTGTCGATTCGCCGCTCCCACTTGCTTCGCAGCGTCTAGATCGACAAAGTGATGCACTTCACCGAAAAGGTAAGAAGCGCAAGGCTACTGCTCCTCGTCCTCCTCAGTCTGAAGAGATAGAGTCCTCCGACGGCTCTGAGCATGACTCACCTCCTCCCGAGCCCGAACAGAAAGCTACTGGCGCTTCAACCCGCTCTAAGCGCACTAAGGTAATTGGGGTAAATGACTTTCCTCCTATCCCCACAGGTGTTCAGAAGAGATTCTTTCTGTTTCCTGAGATCGTCACTCCCGATCTTTTATCTTGGGCTTCAAGAATCTTCTCATGTGTCGCGCTTCGCCACGTGGTTGAGATTTCAGGGATGGGATACGCTCGAAACTGAGCCAGCTCAGTGCAATGATGCGATGGTATACCAGTTCTACGCTACCTTAGAGTATCAACCTCCTAATCCAGAATATGGTCAGGTAGGGTTCACCTGGCGTGGTAACTCCAAAGAATCTTTTCCGGTGAAGGACCTCGCTAAGGCCATTGGGTTGACTGGGCAATCTAACGGCTTCGGCAGGCTATACAAGAAGAACTGGCCCGCGGGTGCTACCCAGCTCAAGAAAGTTGTGTTTGGTCCTAATGTTCCAAAGGGTGCGCTCATCGTCGATATGCTCCGACCAGCTAAGCGGTTGCTTCACCATTTCATCATAACCAACATCACGCCTCGTGACTACGATCGTGAGAAGGTTACAATTGCAGATTGCTGCATCATGGATGCCGTAATTTCCAACCAAGTGGTGAACACAACTCAGATAATGATGAGCCACTTGGTGCTGTGTCGAGCTGCGACGTCTGGTCCCCTGCCTTTTCCTCATCTCATCTGCAAGATGCTTCGCGCTGATGGTTTGTATGATTCATCTCTTCCAGACTACGACTGTTCTACATTCCTGACCACTGATGCTATTGTTGCCATTCTTCTGCCCAAGACTGAAGAGAAACACCCTTCGAGCTCGCGCTCAGAACTCAGTCCACGCGCTCGACCCTCCTCCAGCTCTGCACATTTGTCTGTTATAGTGGCATCGATGGAAGCGCATCAGGAAAGACTTGAGAAGCAGCTTGGGGTAATGGTTGAGCTTATTTCTAAGCTTGTGACGATGGTGTAGGAAAAGTTCGATTCTGAGAAGGATGGTGGTGTGTGATATGTTGTGATGGTTGCACTGTTAAGCGCATTTGCTGTTTTCTTTTTTCTCTCTGCTTTGCTATTGTCTTTTATGAACTAGCTTGTTAGGAATCCTATCCGTCTTTTGTAGCAATTACAAGTATGATAATGAAGTATGCATTCGATTTTTATATCTCTGAGAGCTTTACTAACTTGACTTTTCTCTGCTTAAGTTGCTTAGTGTCTTCTATCTTGCTCTGTTTGACTTCTTAGCTAGAAGCGCACTCTACTATCTTTCTTAATGTATGACTATGCTTTGAATTTTTCGATGATGTAAAAAGGGGGAAGAACACAGGTACAATCTTCTTTGATTAAGAAGAAAGTATGAGATCGTGCTTGACTTTAGGGGGGAATTTGAAAACCGGTATGATTAAGTACTTGGTAAGATACTTTGATCTGATTCCGAATCTGAATACTTGATTAAATTGATATTATTGTCTCCATTTTAGTCACTAAAGAAAGTATTCATGAGCTTACCTGTTTACAGTTTGTCATCATCAAAAAGGGGGAAATTGTTAGTTGAGCTTTAATCGTCTTGTTAAAGCTTAATCTATTTCTCTTTGTTTTGATGATAACAAACTAATATGTTTAATCTCTTAGTGTTTTTAAGCCTTCCAGGTTATTGCTATATATGTAAGGATGCGCTTAGGTCATTTAGAGATGCGCTTGACTGGTCTCAGTCGCGCTTAACACCAAGCGGAGAAAGTAAGTTCCGCAAATGGTGTTTAATAAATCCATTCAAGACCAAGATGTGAGAGTGATCGAGCTTCGAGGGCGTAGTGGACGCGCTTGAATGAAGAAGAAGAAGGTTGACCACGAGGTTCCACCATAGCTTAGGGTGTGCTAGAGCGCAGAAGAAAACCGCCAACACGCTAGAAGAAGGCTGGTAAGCAGGAGAGTGCAAGTTGCGTGCACAAGAAGGTGCGAGAAGAACTTGTTCACTCTTTGGGACGCAACTCCAGGGATCGCCAGCGTGGAAGAAGGTTGTTACAGCTAAAAGCACACGGATTGCTGATGTGGCGTGGATCGACAAGTGAAGAACAAAACCATGTCACTCTAGGCCGTTGATTAATTCTAGTGAAGTGATCAAGGCATACGGATTGATGAGGTGGCATTGTGCTTAGTCTTTGTTTGTTACACGAATTAAGTTAGAGGTTTAGCTTAAGGTTTGTGTATAAATAGAGGATTGTTGCATTCACTCTAGATGTTACAAACGGAGAGAATTATAAAGAAGCAAGAGAGAGCTTAAGTGATATACTTGTTTGTAATAAGAGAGAGCGTTGAGAGTGCCTTCATTTGTTCTTTAGAGCTGAACTCAGTATTGTAGAAGGAAGTGTTACGAGTGAGCTTCAAAGTGATTGAAGCTAGAGTTGTAATTGTTTCTTCTATTAATACAAATGTAGTGGTGAGTTTTATCCCGAGTCAGCTAGTGACTTAGGGTTCTCACCTTTGAGAAACTTTGTGTGTGCAAATATAAGTGCGCTTTAACAACTTAAAGCGCGCTCAATTGTCTGTCTGACCTCTTCCACACTTAAGGACTTTAGTAAATCATTACTAATAGTTCTACATAGGTCAAGAGCATCCCAAGTATTCTAAGCACAATTGGATACTTGTTAAGCGCATCTAAGGCTTAATGAACCTTAGTGACAGTGAACAATAGCTGATCAAATACGTGTTTTCTTACACTTGGGATGGAACCACACCAGTTCATCGGGGATGTATTCATCGACCAAAAGGATTTTAAGAATCTCTAAAACATCACAAGGGTTGAAGAGCCTGCAAAATTCCCTTGTTGACCTGAAGCTTCTTCGTAAGTCTGGATTATATTTACAATCTTTGAGCTTTATTAATAAGACTCATTTGCAAAAGAAAACACAATCTTAATCAAAGAAAAGGTGGGAGATGGAACAAGATGACCTAGTAATTGATATTCCGCACAACCTTCCAGCCCACTCCCTAATACTTAAGAGCCCTCTGCACAAAGAAAAACAAGTAAGGAGAAAGCGGGCCCCTCTGTCAAACACCTCTTGTTGGGTAGATAACCTCCATAGGAGAACGGTCCATGAGGATCAAGGATATCGTCGATACCCACCTCATAATTGACGATGTCCAACGATCATCAAACCCAAATTTAGTCATACAATTCTCAAGAAACTAATGAACCATTCATAATATTGAAGCCCAACTAACGAAGCTCCTTTTTGGCCTTAGTATGATCACACCGAACATTACCAAAATGGAAATAATCCCAATTTTTAAGATCAGCGCCACACCTACGCAGCTTTGGCCAACACAGCCTCTTCATTCAACTCACATCCCAGTTATTCCAACCGTTCTTAACCACCTCCAGACAAGCCACTTCGTCTATCCACAACGCCTCAAATCGGAATGAGCGGGCCACTTTAAAATCAGCGGCACACCTACGCAACTTTTCCCAACACATCCTCTTCATTCAACGCACATCCCGGTTATTCCAACTGTTCCTAACCATGTCTAGTCAGTCCACATCTTCTAGCCACAACGCTTCAAATCGGACTAAGCGGGCCACTTTACCAGACACAAGATCGTCATAACCCTCAAATAAAGAGAGTATAATCGAAATATGGTCAGAGTCTTGTCAAGCAAGGTGAAAAATAAGCACATAGGGGAAGGCATTAGTCCAACCCTCATTAGGAAGGCCTAATTGGATGCTATCTTGGATAAACTCATCCCCACACACTCATTATCCCAATTAAATCGGGGCCTCGAGAAACCAATCTCTCTAAACCCACGGTAATCGATTGTATCTCTAAAACCAAGGATGGTTGTAACATCCGGGGGGTAGCCACCCACTTATTATTCGTACTACACATTAGGTTAAACTCCTCGATGCAGACCCAATAATAATGCGCATCAACCACCAGATGTCTAAGAAGGATGAGAGAATGGTGTTTGTCCTTTCCATGTTGCCATTTATAGAAACCTGTTAGACGTCAGTCCGCGATATTACCCAACTGAACATGATCATCAACATGGCATGCATTATACGGATTCAGCAAGCTGAACATCACCTTCGCAGAAGAGCAATACCACATGCACAATCAATACAATCGTCGTAAGTTGGGTTTGAAGTTGAAACCCAACTTACGACGAACCTCTTTAATATTTTTCTTGTTACGTTTTGCCTTCATTAGAAACAAAATCTTAGGGGTCTTTCCTTACTAATTCATCAATGTGGTCAACTACGCGGGCCTTCCCTAACTCTAATAGTTGTAGACTGTAGTTGATGATACTCATTGGTCTCGGCAAGGAAATCCTCCCACTTTTCCCGCAAATAAAGATGTGCTTTTAGTAGATGAGTCAACTCGACACCTTTTTTCACCTTCCTCCAGTAAAGGTGCATTGGCGTCAGCATGAATTTCCAAGCTCTAAAGATTTTCCATGTTTTTATTCCAGTTCTTAATGATCTCACCACCATCCGTCTCATTAGTGTAATCATCCCCCTTTGTTTTTTCTGGCTACCTTCTTCCACTTTGTCTTAACCTTCTGAATATTTCCCTACTCAGAACTTGACCTTTCGCAAACTTGACCTTTCGCACTTATCATTACCATCCTTGATCTCATTCAATTTCAATTCATTTTTAAAGACATCCTCTAATTCATATCCTTGGGCGTGCACATACATTTTAATCACATCTAAATCGATAACTGATCTGACCCATGTAAAATCTAGAGCAGAATGACCCTCGGGCACAATCGCAACCTTTTGAAACAAAACATGTATTGAATCTCTTTGTAGCTTCTTCTTGAATCTCCTGATCCAAAGCATGCAGATTACTATCCTCCTCATTTGAGTGCTCAAACCCTTAATAAACCTCAGTCAGACTTCTTTTTAAGGACAAAGTCTCAACTTTGTTCATCTGCCCTACCAGAGCCCCATCTTTGACTCTCTGAGCTTCAGCTTCCTGGTTTCTTTCCAATTCGGGCCTCTCCTCATTGTGCTTAACCAAGGAGTCCCTTAACCAATCATCATAATCACTCAGTAATGCCATGGCCACTTCATCCTTGCAGTCTATCTCCACATGACCGATCTTCCCACAAGTGTAGAAACAAATTCGGCAATTTCTAGTTTTTATGTTCAATGCACATTTTCCGGTCGTCGATCTGCAACATGACTCCCCTGCAAAGGGTTTTTGGAGGTCAATAGTAATCCTCGGTCTAAGAAACCGACCTCCAACCTTCAATTTGGTTTCATCAATTTCCACCACCTCGCCCACTGAGCCCCCCAATTGTGAGAGCTATCTCTTTCACTAAAGCAATTATTGGCAGGTCATAGACCCTAATCCAAAACGCACATCTACTAAATACCAATTGGAAGGCTTTCCCAGGACAAGTTCGCGTAGGATCAGAAGCATCCTATCGAACGGTCACGGGCCACCCCGGAGACCTCTCTATTTTTCCTCCTTATCCCCGAACTAGGAGAGGAAAAGTTTTTTTATGGATTTATTTGAATGAGAAAGCCTTTGTTGGAGCCCTGATTCGTCATTACTTTGATCCAACGAGTAGAGGATGGCAACACTCCATCTTCTTGGGCTTGATGCTAACTTTCTATGTGTATCCTTCATCTCATGATACTGAGTAGAATGTCACCTCCTAATATCCTGCAAAAGGCCCTAATCCAGAGGTGGGAGCCCTCCGGGGTGGGCTCTCCGACGCTCAAGTCAGTATTTATATGGATAATATAAATGACAAGGATACTTAAGGAGTATTTATAGTATTGCAATTGGCCAAGGATAGAATTAATACCTTGTGTACCATTTATTTAGAGTTTATCACTTACGACTGTGCTTCGTAGATAGACGCTACACGCTCGCCCTTTGTATAGGCAGAAATATGCCTAAGTTGGAGTTTTAATTGGGTCTTCGTGTGAATTGGCCGGGGTTGGGTCTTCGCGTAGATGGACTTAACAATAGGCAGTCTTGTCTTGTTCATACCTTGTGATCAGGTGAATCATGCCTTCGCGTACAAGAATTACATTCATTGCAATTTACCGAAGTTGGGCCTATTACTGGGATCACGTAGGGCATGGGTTTCATGCAGATAGAGGGCCTCGCGCAGGGAATAGGCCTCGCGTAGGGATTGGACCTCGAGCAGGGAATAGGCTTCGCGTAGGGTTTGGACCTCGCGCAGTTAGAGGGCCTCGCGCAGGAAATAGGCCTCGCGTAGGGATTTGACCTCGCGCAGGTAAAGGGCCTCGCGTAGGGATTGGACCTCGCGCAGGGAATAGGCTTCGTGTAGGGTTTGGACCTCGCGCAGGTAGAGGGCCTCGCGCAGGAAATAGGCCTCGCGCAGGGATTGGACCTCGCACAGGTAGAGGGCCTCGCGCAGGAAATAGGCCTCGTGCAGGTAGAGGGCCTCGCGTAGGGATTGGACCTCACGCAGGTAGAGGGCCTCGCGCAGGAAATAGGCCTCGCGCAAGGATTGGACCTCGCGCAGGAAATAGGCCTCGTGCAGGTAGAGGGCCTCGCACAGGAAATAGGCCTCGTGCAGGTAGAGGGCCTCGCGCAGGAAATAGGCCTCGCGTAGGTATTTGACCTCGCGCAGGTAAAGGGCATCGCGTAGGGTTTGGACCTCGCGCAGGGAATAGGCTTCGAGTAGGGATCGGACCTCGTGTAGCTCCCTTCGTGCACACATTGTTGGTCTCGTGAGTGTGATGTGCCCTGTGTAGTTATAGAGGCTAGACTTATTCGGACAGATCTAATTTATGAGGGGATGAGAATCTCTCCCTTTTAGTCCAAGATCTCCCTTTATTTATAGTACTCTTTAGTGGGCCCTGGGCCTTTATTTCTGAATGGGTTTCCCATTAAATGGGCCATGTGTTGATAATGGATCTATTCTCTGGTCCAACATCCAGCCTCGCAAGTCCTTCGGCTCCTCGAAGAGAAGGCGAGGACTTGTTTACTGTTGGATACCTCAAACTCGCCAAGCTTCTCGAAGCCCCGAGTTTCTTACTCCTTCGTGTACCTTGTTAGGATAGCTACTGTAGGGAGTTGTTCACCCTTTATGGGCATTGCTACATGAATAAGGACATGTATATGTATACTCGTAGGATGAATCATATGCTGCCGAATTCTTCGTCGACGAAGGAGACTTCACACAAGTGACGCAGTGGAGGCCACCGTTGACTTGGGTATGAACTTCGTGAAGAAGAATCTGTGCAAACAAGATGTATACGTGGATAGAGTTTGCTTATGGACAAGAGTTATAACTTTCATGTAGGCTGTAGCTCGTGTGTGGATTAGACGAACACCACGCAGGCATACTTAGAGCAGCGTCGTTCGCGGATTACTGTCCATCCGAACGAGAGTCGGAACGCAAAAACATAGGACTGTTTAAATCGCGAAGGGGCTACTTCGTGTAGGCGATGATTGACATCGATAACGAGCTTAGCGAGCTTGTGAGGCGGCATGGAATAAGACGTTCGTGAACATTGCTTGGAGGCTACTATGAGTAGGTCGTAAGGTGAGACATGCTTCCTCGCGTCACCTTCTCGTTAATCGTTATGATGGCGTCTTCGCGTCCCTCTATGCGAGTAGTCTCGTGAAACCTACTACACGAGAGTGTATAAGATAAGGACTTCGTATAGTATTGGGGTGAGGCTTCGCGTTCTCTGTCTGTAGATAACATACATGCGACTTCCAGAGGTGGCGGCTTCTCATGTTTGAAGTATGAGTATGCAATATGGACAACCGTGAGCCCCGGGGGCAAGATCACGAGAGCTTCGCGAAGTAAGCCATATGAACGCATCCGAGAACACCAACTTGTGGTAGCTCGCGCACGTTGATTCATAAAGCAAGCCCGGACTACAACGCATTAGAGAGGGTGATGTTCTTGGGTTGCACGAGCATGAACCTGCAGACTCAATACTTGTGTATAAACATGTACACGTGCAACCTATGCGAACATGACCGACGTAGACGCGCGATGATACGAGCTTCGCGAGTTTAGTGAAAGGAACACTCATGTCGATCGACCCCTGCGAACAAGACCTACGCCGACGCCTGGCGAACCGAGTCCCGAGTGCTTATAAGGGTATGCTTCACGTAGGTCGTTAATGGGCTGCCTTGCGTGAGTTGTTCTTCACGAACGCGATCACGACCGAATTCGACGCGTGGCGATATGTGTGGGTGGGAACGCTTCGACACGCGTCGCTCGTAGAAGAAGCTTCGAGGATGACGTTAGTGGCATGAGCTTCCGAAAAACACACACGCGAAGTGTTGTACATGGATTATATACGCGAAGAGATATTCATACGCAATCAATCTGCATGGTGCATTGCTGCATATGTATGATTAAAGGTCGAGACTACGACTGACAATATATATAGGGTATTCTTCGTGTAGGACCCGTAAGGGCAAGACCAAAACGCGACGCGTAATGACTCGAGCCTCGCGTGTAGGTTTCGTGTAGCTCGTTCTATACGAACAAGACCGAAACACCGACACGTAACGACTCGACCTTGTGTGTATAGTACGCGTAGTGAATGACATGTGAAGGTGGACCTGTGCGGAACGAGTTGTTCGTGAAAGCATCTTAAAATGGCAAGACCTTAAGAGTAAAAATCATACGCGAAGTGTATGAAAGATGCGGATTGCATGAATTCGTAGTACTCAATTCTGTAGTGTAGGGTGGAGTATATAACCGGAAAATGAAATTATATGTATGATTGATTGAAGTATGCGATGATGCCTACGTGAACATGCTCTTACGCATACATGGTATGATCTTTCGCATGGGTATATGCGAATGTGTGGCACGGTCTCTTGCTTGCATGGTAACTCGTGAATGGAGTTATGAATGCCTCGTGAATAAACCTTCGCGAAGGCTTACATGCATAGGAGTTTGCATAGGTACCCTCATAAGGGTGATGTACACGGTGGATTTCTGAACGTTGCGTAGACTTGTATGTGGGTTTCACGAACACTATTGTTGTGTTCTTCGTGGACACTGTATACGTGAATAAGCTCAAGGGGACTTCGTTGAGCAAAGGTTTTATCGTTTTACGTAAAATATGAAGGCTTATGACGTTGCTTCGTTAATCCGAAGGCTTATACGTATTTCGTCAATGCTTCACGTAGCAAAGGTTTACATATCAATGCTTCGGTGAGCGAAGGCTTACTTGGCGTTGCTCCTACACGCCGGAGGCTTACACGACTTTACAATGCTTCGCGCAGCGAAGGCTTATCTAATCAACGCTCCCGGTGGAGGCTTACTTGGCGTTGCTCCCACTCATTGGAGGCTTACACGACTTTTTCAAGGGTGCTCCGCACATCGAAGGCTTACCCGCAATGCTCCTAGGCCAAGGAGGCTTACTTGGCGTTGCTCCCCCAGAGGCTTACACGACTTTAGTATGCTTCGCGTAGCGAAGGCTTTTTATTCTTAGTGCTACGCACCGGAGCACGCTAGGGCTAGCTTATTCTTTCGTATCGACGGGTTTATTCAAATTTGGTTAAGGACTATATCGTTAGTATTGTGCTTTTGCGAAAGTGTCATCTTAGCTTCGTGAGAGAGTTCCCACAGACGGCGCCAGTGTTGGAGCCCTGATTCGTCATTACTTTGATCCAACGAGTAGAGGATGGCAACACTCCATCTTCTTGGGCTTGATGCTAACTTTCTATGTGTATCCTTCATCTCATGATACTGAGTAGAATATCACCTCCTAATATCCTGCAAAAGGCCCTAATCCAGAGGTGGGAGCCCTCCGGGGTGGGCTCTCCGACGCTCAAGTCAGTATTTATATGGATAATATAAATGACAAGGATACTTAAGGAGTATTTATAGTATTGCAATTGGCCAAGGATAGAATTAATACCTTGTGTACCATTTATTTAGAGTTTATCACTTACGATTGTGCTTCGTAGATAGACGCTACACGCTCGCCCTTTGTATAGGCAGAAATATGCCTAAGTTGGAGTTTTAATTGGGTATTCGTGTGAATTGGCCGGCGTTGGGTCTTCGCGTAGATGTACTTAACAATAGGCAGTCTTGGCTTGTTCATACCTTGTGATCAGGTGAATCATGCCTTCACGTACAAGAATTACATTCATTGCAATTTACCGAAGTTGGGCCTATTACTGGGATCACGTAGGGCATGGGTTTCATGCAGATAGAGGGCCTCGCGCAGGGAATAGGCCTCGCGCAGGGATTGGACCTCGCGCAGGGAATAGGCTTCGCGTAGGGTTTGGACCCCGCGCAGGTAGAGGGCCTCGCGCAGGAAATAGGCCTCGCGCAGGTAGAGGGCCTCGCGCGGGGATTGTACCTCGCGCAGGAAGAGGGCCTCGCAGGAAATAGGCCTCGCGTAGGGATTTGACCTCGCGCAGGTAAAGGGCCTCGCGTAGGGATTGGACCTCGCGCAGGGAATAGGCTTCGTGTAGGGTTTGGACCTCGCGCAGGTAGAGGGCCTCGCGCAGGAAATAGGCCTCGCGCAGGGATTGGACCTCGCGCTGGTAGAGGGCCTCGCGCAGGAAATAGGCCTCGTGCAGGTAGAGGGCCTCGCGTAGGGATTGGACCTCGCGCAGGTAGAGGGCCTCGCACAGGAAATAGGCCTCGCGCAGGGATTGGACCTCGCGCAGGAAATAGGCCTCGTGCAGGTAGAGGGCCTCGCGCAGGAAATAGGCCTCGTGCAGGTAGAGGGCCTCGCGCAGGAAATAGGCCTCGCGTAGGTATTTGACCTCGCGCAGGTAAAGGGCATCGCGTAGGGTTTGGACCTCGCGCAGGGAATAGGCTTCGCGTAGGGATCGGACCTCGTGTAGCTCCCTTCGTGCACACATTGTTGGGCTCGTGAGTGTGATGTGCCCTGTGTAGTTATAGAGGCTAGACTTATTCGGACAGATCTAATTTATGAGGGGATGAGAATCTCTCCCTTTTAGTCCAAGATCTCCCTTTATTTATAGTATTCTTTAGTGGGCCCTGGGCCTTTATTTCTGAATGGGTTTCCCATTAAATGGGCCATGTGTTGATAATGGATCTATTCTCTGGTCCAACAGCCTTATTTCTCCCCAACGCCTCCTTCACAGTTGTTTTAAGGGTATAAGAATTGAAGGGTCTCACCATCAGTAATGTTCCGACCATATAAAGTGTGCTGCTTTATTGGTTGGGCTCCCTCGTACTCCCCACGACCACCTTGAACTCCTACTCAGTGTGGTGGACATTCTTACCTATCTCCATTGACAACAAAATAGAATAGACCCAGAAAGGCTCGCAAGACTGGTGAGGAAAAACCCTGGCTTTCAACGGTCACAAGCCGAGAAGAGAGGAAATTGACTTTTCCCTAAAATCTAGAGTTTTAGAGTGTTTTTTCTTATTTCACCATTATAGGGTTAACTCTATTTATGAATTTGATTGTGAAACTCAAAGAAACTAGAGTGGTTAATAAGCTAGAAGCGGCTACCAGATAATAAAAATGAGATTCAAATAATAAGGGTTTGTTCGGTGTAATCAATTATAATGCCATCATCAATTATAAGTAGGTTTTTGTGTAAAATGGCGTTCGGTACACTTACATTATATTGGCATAATTCTAGAAATTTCTTCTACTTTTTAGCACGAAAATCAATGTACAAAAATTACTTATTTAAGAAAATGACATTATAATTGAAAATGGGTATCTAATGAACAAGCCCTAAGTTTCAGCATACGAAAGTGATAAGAGAGTATTAGAGACGGAAACAATAGGAAGAAAATAGGAACGAGAATAGGATATATATATAGAGAGAGAGAGGTGGGTTCCGGTAAAACGAATTTTGTGGTAAAACGGTAGTACTAATCTAAAGCGTTAGATTGAATGAAAATGGATGGATTAGATCTGATATGGAAAAAAAGATAAAAATAAATGAAAAATAATTTATAAAAAGGGAGAGAATCTAGGGATTTTTTTAATTAGACTATAATTTGAGAATATAGATTCGTGAACAAAAAAACTCACGTAGAAAATTAAATCTTCCTCCTAAAATTTACAGACCTTGAAATCTACAGTTCGTTCAAGATCCATCAATGTCAGTTTTTTCTGGGTACACTACTGTTTTCGTATTTGTGTTAATGTTTTTCGAAATTCAGCATCTGTTTTTCGAAAATTTACAGACCTTGAAATCTTGGTTGTTCATGATGAATTTCGATTTCTATTCAATTTCAATTCAAGATCCACTTACGGTTTGAAAAACAAAATCAATTGATGTTGCTTAATTGAAGAGTGTTGTATTTTCATCGTCTGAAAATCCTTCTGTTCAGAATTTACAATTCGTTCAAGATCGATGAAGGTCAGTTTTTCTGGGTACAATACTGTTTTCGTATTTGTGTGAATGTTTTTTCAAAATTCAGTATCTGTTTTTCGAAAAATTACAGACCTTGAAGTCTTGGTTGTTCATGGTACAATACTGTTTTCGTATTTGTGTGAATGTTTTTCAAAATTCAGTATCTATTTTTCGAAAAATTACAGACCTTGTAGTCTTTGCTGTTCATGGTGAATTTTGATTTTGATTCAAGGTCCACTAATGGTTTTTCGAAAGTACAATACTATGTTCGTATTTGTGTGAATGTTTTTCGAAATTCAGGATCTGTTTTTCGAAAAATTACAGACCTTGTAGTCTTGGTTGTTCATGGTACAATACTGTTTTCGTATTTGTGTGAATGTTTTCGAAGTTCAATATCTGTTTTTCAAAAATTACAGACCTTGTAGTCTTGGCTATTCATAGTGAATTTCGATTTCGATTCAAGATCGACTAATGGTTTGTTCAATTTCGATAATGGCAATAAATATTTTCTTGAACTACTTTTTTTTATTCGAACACTCGTTATGTAACAATATAAATTAAATGATACTTTCTTGGGTCAAATAAATTGAATGATACTTACTAGTTGATGGAGACGAAGGATTCTCGTAAAGCTTGAAAATATTGATTAATTCAAGTGGAGGAGAAGGCAATAATTAATAATTAAGGAAGTTAATAACATGTGTGAACAATTTAACACGGAGTAGTAGTTTTTTGTGATATAAACAAATTCCTATATTTAAGGAGTGGGGAGCAGTTGGGGTAAGTATTTTCAAAATAATAATTTTTCAATAATAAAAGAATTAATCTGAGCCATTAACTAATTTCACATCCAATGGCCTATATTAATACTATCGTTTTACCCTAAGAAGATGTTTTACTGGAACCTAATTCTATATATATATATATAGTGTTTTCTTTTCATTTTGAAGGCTAGCATATCTTTAGTGTTAGAGATTGAAAGTGACAAATGATTGATTATTAATTCGAATACAATGTCTATATTTTGTTCTAGCACCATAATTTGGTAAGATAGTTTGCTAATAAAAATGTTAATAAATAGGAATGTGATATGATATATACTATTTATTGTGTGTTATGTGTACGAACTTGAAATTGGAACAATTATGGGTGTTTTGTGAACAAATTCAATAGTAGTAGATTATTATTATAAAATTGGTAAGGTAATAGAAATATGAGTATCATATTTTGGGATTAGAATCTATGAATTAGCATGTTTTTTATGTGTGAAAGGTGCAAACCTGGAATGTAAGTTTTACCAATTGTAAATTGCAACTGATAATTTGGTTTCTTTCTTGATTCAGATCATATCCGAATTAGGGGTGTCAATCGAACGAGTCAGATCAGATTCGATTAGGACAAATCGGAATCAGATCAGTTTGGGTTCGAGTGCAAGGTATTGTAATAATTTAAATCGGGCTATATTGCCAATGGTAAATAATTGTATAAATGGCAAAGTATGTACATCTAGTATGAGTTCAAACGACGAACCATAGCTCTCCCCCGCCTACCACTAGTCCGCAACATACAAATCATGGAAACTTACAAACCTCAATAATCTCGCGACTAACCTCACTAGCACTAACTACCTTATTGTTAAAGATGACATCGTTCCTTAACTTCCACACATGATAAATACAGCCCATTAGAGCATTTAAACGACCTAAATAGATGTTGTTTCTGTGTTATTTACAGTCTTCAAACCACCGCCACCAATCAAGCAAGCTCGTCTTCATCACGGTGATGCCTTGCCATCTCATGACGATACCGAATATCTCATGGACAACCGCACAGTCTGTCCAAAAATGCGTGTGCGTCTAATCAGCGCTGGAACACAAGACGCACTCTGCAGCTTGCGTCACCCCCCACCGTTGCAAAGAAGCTCTCATCGGAAGCCGATTCTGTGTGGCTAACCAGCAAATAAAAGCCCATTTACTAGGCTGGATCCCGTTCCATATAATGTCGCACCATGAGATGAGCGAAAACGGACTAGCAAACAAATAATAGAGGGTTGCCGAGTCTATTTTTCCGCCAATCATGGTGAACTCCTGAAGGCCCGAAGCGTTAGCCCCATTGCAAGCCAGAAACTCATCCTGGGTCTTGGTAACTTGCTTCCACAGCCCCGAACTTAGAGAGTTAGAAGACGCATGCCAAATATCCTTTCCCTTAAGCAGATTTCCATACGCCCATGAAGTCCACAAACTCTCTCTATTCTGCTGAATATCAAATACGAACTTGAACATAAGAGTTTTATTCCAGGACAAGAGCTCCTTGAAACCCAGACCACCACAATTCCTAGGCTTACAGACCTTCTTCCAAGCAACTAAGGAACGCCGGTTGCCAGTTTCCTCAGTCCATAGGTAGGAACAAAACATAGCTTCTATCTTCCGAATAACCCCCTTCGGAAACAAGATAACCTATAACCAGAAGATAATAACACTCTCCAAAACAGACTTAATAATCTGCACTCTACCAGCATAGGAGAGACATCTAGCCTGTCTGCAAGAAAGTGCACTCTGGATACGACTAAAAAGCTGCTGGAAATCACCATACCTCAACTTCTTGGAGTGGAGCGGGACCCCAAGGTAGCGAACAGGCAGGAGGCCGATCCGGAAACCCATAAACTCAGCTAGCTCTTATCTCCTACTAGCATCAACTCCTCCAAAAAACATACAAGTCTTACATACATTCGCAATCATCCAGGAATCAGCCGCAAACCCCTCCAGCACATCCTTAACAATTCTAAGGGATGATAAGATAGGCTTACAGAAAATAAGCAGATCATCACCGAACACAAGCGTAGACAACCAAAGCTGCTTACACCTAGGGTGGAAAAAGAAACCTCTACTAGCGCTCGCACTCCGCATCCTCCTAGTGAATATCTTCATCACCAAAACAAATAGAAAAGGAGAAAGCGGGTCGCCCTGTCTGAGTCTCCTGGCACCCCTAAAGAACCCTTCTACTTCCCCGTTCACTATAATAGGGTAGGAGAGGGTAGTGACACACTCCATAATCAGCTGAACGAACTGATAGGGCAAGTTAAAGTATTCAAGAACCTGTCTCAAAAACTTCCAGCTGACACAATCATATGCCTTCTGCAGATCAATCTGCATAAGACAGCGAGGAGAAATACCACGACTATCATAACCTTTCACCAGGTCCTGAGCCACCGCAATATTATCAGAAATACGATGGTTAGGAACAAAAGCACCCTGATTCAAGGAAACAATAGAACCCAGCAAAGGACGCAGCCTAGCGACAAGCATCTTAGAGATCACCTTGATAACAGTATTGTAGCAAGCAATTGGCCGGAATTCTTTAACAAGAAACGGCTTAACAACCTTAGGAATAAGCGCTATGAAAGTGGCGTTATTCTGCCGAAGAAGACGCCCCCTGGAAAAAAAATTCCCAAATAGCATCGCAAAAATCATCCTTGATAATAGTCCAGCAGTACTTAAAAAAGAGACTACCATACCCGTCCGGACCAGGCGACTTTATGTTGCCAATATCCCTTAACGCTTCCCAGATTTCCGCCTCAGTGTATCGCAAACACAACGTCGGATGGTGAACAACAGAAAATATCGGCCAGAATCAGTGGATGCAACCTCGGTACCAAACAGCCTGGTAAAGAATTAAACGATCTCATTCACAATTTCAGCCTTTGACACCAATTCAGAATCAGTCGCCGAGCTGAGCTTAACAATGGTAGTTCTGCCTTTATACTGTTTTATCCCATTGAAGAATGCAGCTGAACGTTCTTCTCCAAGCGTAATCAATTCTCGTTTCGTCTTCTGGGCAATATAGCTGTCTAGTTGCGATGTACGCCTATCAAGTTCGCTCTTAGCAACACGCACCTCCTCTTGCAATCGCACGTTCAGAAAATCATCCGGAAGCGCAGTTTGAGTCTGCTTAAGCTGTTGCATACAATCCTCAACCATCAATTCAAGATTCTTGAACCGACCACACTGCCAATCTTTCAGCTTTGCCTTTAGGCGCTTGAGTTTTGCAGCCAGTATATACTGCTTAGTTCCCGCAATCGGTTCAGACCAATTCAGCCGCACCACATCCAAAAAATCAGCTTCTTCCGTCCAGAAATTGCGAAATTTGAATGGGATACGCTTGAACGACGATGTTGGATTAACTTTAAGGAAACTAGGCGAGTGATCCGAAAACGCAAGAACATCAAAGTGAACCACAAAATTCTAAAAAACAGGCCCCCAATCAGCATTGGTCAATACCCGGTCCAATTTACACGCAATCCGACGATTTCATGCCTGTTGATTGCTCCATGTGTACTGCGCACCGGAATACACATGATCATCCAACCCAGTCCGGGTCAAGAAATTACTAAACTCAAGATCAATGTCATGAAGTTGACGAGACGCAGAGATCTTTTCATCAGCCTTTGCGATGCAATTAAAATCGCCCAAAATGACCTAAGGCCGATTGATAGTAGCACAAAGGAGATCAATTTCACGCCATAGCTCACGACGCTCAATGCTTTCATTACTGGCATACACCACAGTAGCAAGGAAGACAACACTCCCATCCTTGCTCCGAATTTCCATATGAATATACTGAGAATTAACAGCAATGGGAAGGACATCAAGCAATCCATCATCCCACATAACCCAAATCCTTCCCTTGCAAGTACTAGAGCTGTTCGTGAGAAAAGGCCATCCCAACATAAGTCGACGATGAAATAGCCCCTCCTTTTCCAGACTAATCTTAGTTTCCACCAACCCAACAAGCGTAACTCTATTACGCTTTAAGAACTCTGTTATAAGCCTCGCTCTAGGAGCAGAGTTACACCCCCTAGAGTTCCAGGCTACAACAACGGTGTCACTCATTGACCCTGCGCCCTTACCGGGCCGCCGCTTCGTAAATTATGCACATTAGCATTATTCCCTCCTTTGTTCTTCTTAGCAGGATTAACATTACCACCTTTAGACTTTGTCTCATTCAATGGAGGTTTCAGATTCTGGGCATGCTTACCATTCCCCTGCGCAGGACTGGTTTTCTCAGAATTAGGGCAGTTATGTGAAGATTCAACATCAGTACTAGTGGACGCTTTATCAGATTCAGCTTTCCATGCGTCTGTTGTAGTAGGGAGAGACGTCACCACCTCAGAACAAGCAGCCTCATTCTCTGCATTTGCCACCAACTCTTCAACGGCAGTTTCAGATTCAATTTCCACCTGATCAGATTCAGTGACGTGCTCATCCACCTGTTCAGTTACAGATTCAATTTCAATTTGCGGCTTCTCAGTTACCACAGCAACATCAGCTTTGTCTCTGCACTTGTGAGTAGAATGACCAAAGATAGCACAATGATCGCAAACCCACGGAACCCATTCAAACCACACGCGCTGATGATAGAGCTTTCCATCAGGATCACGCAATGTAAGTTTAGCCCTAATGATATCTTCAGGTGTTACTTGAATTAAGAGACGAGGACAGGCTCGCGTAACTCCCGAGGCAGTTTTATCATCCATCGCCAAAGGAGTTCCAATCATATTGGCGACCACACTAATCATATGCTTAGAACTAAACAAATGATGCAAATTCCGTAATTGAATCCAAGCCGGAACGGATTCAAATTGGGACCAGGGCACAGGTTTACCTGGATGCCATCAGGTTAATGCCAAAGTCAATCGCCCTTCATAGATCCACGGACCCTCATTAAGCGCACGTTCACATTGTTCATTGGTCTCGAATCAGAAGCAGAAAATTCCGTTCTTTTTCATGCTAACTTCCGACAAGAACTCCGGCCAGTTACACTTAACGAACTCCGACATCCCCATGATATCGCTGCTAGGGCCAAGAACACCCCCTATCAGTGTATACTTAATTCTTTCCATATCCTTCCCTACTTCCGCAAATGTGAAGTCATATATGTTCTTGTCTTCCAAAACCATCTTCTCAATGGCATGTAACAGAGAAGATGGTTTGTGCGACATTGGGTTGCGGGGCCTCTTACCCAGAACATTAGGCTGCAACTGGCCTGAAGGAACAGAACCATCCGCCACCACCGCCTGTGCTTTGCCAGAAACGGCCGCCATACACAAACCCTAGAAAAATACAAACCCTAGCGAAGACTTGCACAGAACGGAACCACAAACAACACCAGAGAAACACTCACCCCCCCCCCCCCCCCCCCGCATAGTCGGGTCAGACCTCCTACCGGGCTAGCCGGTGACGACGACAGGAACGCAGAGAGCGGCCGGCAACGTCCAAGAGCGTGGGATTCTCCAGTCACTTCTTACTCTCTTGGGTTTTTCTAAATCGGGCTATATTGGATCAGAGCGGGTTGGGTCAAATATGAAATTTCAGACAAGAACATATATATCTGATAATTTTTGGTCGGATGAATTCGGGGTTTAGATAAATTAAATGATGTACATAGGATGTTAGAGATCAGTTTGGATCGGGTTAACTCTGATCAGTTTTGGGTTGGGTCAATCCGGTGTGAGTATGGCTCGGTTTTTTAACTTAATAGTACAAAGATAGGTTTCTCGATTAAATTGAATGATAAAAAACAAGAGTTAACGATTTAGTTCTAGTCGGACACTATTGGGTTTAATAATGGACAAGTTTGGGTCATTTCAGATCGGGTTATTTCGGGTTTTCGAGTTTTTGGGTTGATTACGGGTTAAATTTTTTGGACTATTTTGGGTTTGGGTTTAATCAGTTTCGGACAGACCTTATTCAGACAAGTATAGTAGCTTTTAAAATTAATTTTTTCGGGTTTCAGCGGATTCGGGCGAGTTTTTCGTTATTTTTGGATTGGGTCAGATTTGACAGCCATAATCCCAATACATGATCCAATTACCAATCTAGACTTCCTCCAAATCTCGTCATTTGCATCCTCATTGAATAGTTTTAACATCGCTTTCTTGTTTAAAATTCTTTATCTAGTACATGAAGAAAACAAAAGAGATGAGAAATACATTACATGTCAAAATACTCGGATCATACTTGAAAACTGAGTAATTCATTGATGCACAGTTCAACGCAGCCCGAGGGCCAGACCGAGTTTGTTGGGAATATGAACTTCGGGATTCCTCCCTACAAAGTTCCTTTCCATTTTTACCTCTTATTTTAATGGTGTTAAGCAAACCTACTACTAATATTTCAAGTTAATCAAGACATTGCATGTTATCTTAGTAGGCAGAAGATACTTTAGCATCACGAAGAAGAGTTGGGAAGTCAAGTTGTTAGGATGCCATACCTAGTGACCAAAAGGGAAACGATCTTCCGGATGAGGAAACTCGGAGAGCGCCAAAAGTTGTTAAGTTGATATGCATGCATGATACATTCATTCAAAGAATTAAGTGGTTGATGCACAAGATCTTTAGAGTAGAATATCCTAACCGATTTGTTTAGGATAGTATTATTTATAATATGGAAGTAAAGATTCAGATAATGTAGCACTAGGATTGAATAGGTCCGCTAAATGTGACTAGGGTTAGTGAAATCCCAACTCGGTTTGCCTATATATACTTGAGTGTGTTCATTTCTATAGGCATTCTTCATATGTGTGAAAAGCGAGACTATTAGCAAAACGTTATTAAGCTACTCTTGATATATTAGGAAACGTTGTTAGAGTAGGGAAGAGAGTCCAAAGTGTGTAGACTAAGAATTGTTCATTCCATTCGTATTATAATCGTTTGCTTAATAAGATAAGAGTAAGTGAGTTTTCCCCTATGTAAGAGATTTCCAAATGTTCTCACGATTTTGAGAATTTCAATATGTCTAAGTGGTATCTTCTGCAACAAAGGTAGGAAGGCTCATTAACGTACCTACGTAATACCATCATCGATCCTACAATTGGTATCATCGCAAGAAACAAAGTTCCAGAACCATGTCGTTCAACAACGATCTCAAGATCGGAATCTTTATCAATAGACGACACATCCTTGAAGAAGGCTAGATAGATTGGTTGGAACAAATGATGACCACTCACATCCAAACCCTGGATTATCAATGCGAGAGAGTAATTGAAAACGGTGATGCTATTGTCGACCTCGGAAAGGACGAAAAAGAATGAAAGGAAGAAGTCTACGTCCTTATGGAGAAGAATGCAAAACCCAGACAACTCATTCTCAATGGATTGTCTAGAAGAAATATAGACAAAGTCATGAGCATCCCTATCACCAAATCCATTTGGAAGGCTATACTGGACATGCACAAAGGAAGTGAAGATCTCTAGAACAACCGCAAGTTCAATCTTCAAAGTTGAATTTCATTCCTTTTGAATGAAAGAGACGGAGACTGTCTCAGAGTACCATTATCACTTTCAAATATTGATGGACAAACTGAAGGCATTAGGTGTCCTCATTCCAAATTGGTAACAATCCCTTGCTATCATCCATGGCATTAACTCTAAATTCAAAATGACTAAGGAAATCATGTTGATGACAAGGGACATCAAGGAGCTTCCTCTTCAACATCTTATTATGAAGTTCCTACATCAAGAGGACATTGACAGATAGAAGAATAGAAAGAAATAGGAAGAGAAAGTAGTAGTCTTGAAACTTACCAAGGTATTACAGAAGTTGGAAAATGAAGAGGGATGTAACTAGGACAAGAATGACAAAGTCGCAATGATGGGAAAGATGGTATGACTCTTGCTCAAAGGAAAGAAGACTAGGGACTTTAGAGGCTCCTCATCTAAAAAGGGAGTAGTTTAGAAAAAGGACCTCAAAGAATACACTTTGTATCAATGTCAAGTGTAGGGACACGTTATCAAAGACTGTTAGAACAGATAAGAGGACGCCGAGAAGAAGAAATTCATGGTGATTGTCTGGGAAGATTCTTCCGGCAAAGAATAAGATGTATGAGAAAGTATCGGGACAATGTGTCTCATGGTCGATGGTATTTCGAACGACGAGTAAGACAAGGTATGTCTCTTTGAATTATCTTATCTTTCAACTAGTTACCTAATAGAAATCATTAAAGGATTGAATGAAGAAAATGTGTCTTTAGAATAACAGGATGGAATTTTTTTAAAAGGAAATGGACATATTCAGAACTAAGAATGAAAACCTTATTGAAAAGATTAAGGAAAAGAAAGTGTCTCTTGTTACTAAAATATGTGAAGGTTGTGGGGTCAAGGAACATAAAACTGTAGTGAATTTTGTCTAGTTGATACTTTGATTGTATGTAATTTGTGTCTTATCATGTCCAAGATTGATGATCTGGCTAATTCCATTATTGAAAAGGTCGTCCAACAAACTAGTTCTATTAAAACCAAACCTAGATTTGGATATAGAGAGAAGTATGACCAACATTTAAACAATGCTTATGAGAAGTTGTCTAAGGAATTGATTGAAAAGAATGAAATTCTGGATGAAGCCTTGCATACATGTCGTTCTTAAAATCAGTTTCTGGAAGAAAAGGTTAAGGTGCTAAAAGAACAACCTAAAGGAGAAAAGTCTTGGTTTCATGGTAATAATGCTCACAAAATATATACCGATCAACGTAGGAATGGTACTGAACAACGCATGGACTTTCAAAAACAAAAACTTGCTCAATTTTGTCGTCCTATTAAGGGAAATCCCGGTTTCGTCCAGTATAACAAATGGTGTCATTTTTTTCGATTTAATGGTCATAAAATTCAAGAATGTAGGAAAGAGAAAAAACTTGATACTAAAACCTATAGAGGTGCCTCTAAACATGGGAAAAGTAAAAACAAGAAAACAGAGGTCAATAATGTGAATGATTAATACATGGATTCCTATGTCTCTAACTCCCTTGTAGAAAATCACACATATCAAGGGAATCGTCCAAGATTGATGATCTGACTAAGTCCATTATTGAAAAGGTCGTCCAATAAACTGGTTTTGTTAAAACTAGACCTAGATAAGGATATAGCGAGAAGTCTGACCAATATTAAACAATGCTTATGAGAAATTGTCTAAGGAATTGATTGAAAAGAATGAAATTCTGGATGAAGCCTTGCATACTGTCATTCTTAAAATCATTTTCTGGAAGAAAAGGTTAAGGTGCTAAAAGAATAACCTAAAGGAGAAAAGTCTTAGTTTCATGGTAATAATGCTCACAAAATATATACCGATCAAGCTAGGAATGGTACGTAACAAATGATGGACTTTCAAAAACAAAAACTTACTCAATTTTATCGTCCTATTAAAGGAAAGCCCGGTTTCATTCAGTATAGCAAATGGTGTCATTTATTTGGATTCAATGGTCATAATATTCAAGAATGTAGGAAAAAGCAAAAACTTGACACTAAAACCTACAGAGGTGAAAGGCTCATCGCCAAGGCGAAAGGCTCCGTGAGTAGGGACTGGCTTTGCCAGTGTCGACATATTTTCCGAGAAGCAAACCGGGTGGCGGGCCGGCTTGCTTCCCGTTCTTTTGTTTTTAGCTTGGGTTTCTTTGTGCTTCTTACACCACCAGAGTGTGTTCTGGATGTTTTGTTGGAGGACACGAGGGGAAGGGCTACACCCCGTTTTATTTTGTTGTGCCCAACTTATTTTTATTAACGCGTACGGAGGCAACGTTCCTCTTTAAATAAAAAAACCTACAGAGGTACCTCTAAATATGGGGAAAGTAAAAAGAAAAAGAAAACAAAGGTCAACAATGTGAATGATTACTACATGGATTCCTATGTCTCCAACTCCCTTGCAGATAATCACACATATCAAGGGAATAGTCTCTTCAAAATCTCAATACATCAAAGCATCGTTGGGTACAAAAGGTCTAATCAACCTGTAGGACCAAGTTGTAGACATAGTCTCCAAAGTGCTTAATTTTTAACTATATGTCAACCTATGAGTTCGTGTGTGAATGTTTCCTTGCAACTATGTACTGATTTACCTTTAAGCCCCCTATATTGACTACACTTATCTACTTTCTTATCTTTGGGAGTTTAGGAGTTGAGAACATTGCATATATGACAATCACTTATTCCTTTAATTTATGACTCTCGCATATATTCATAATTCTTGTTTATTTTTTCATGTTAAATAGTGCTTTTGTTGTATGCCTGTATTAAAAGCTTGAATATTGCATATGTTCTTTTTCTCACATATGTATCACATTGATCATCTCCTAACCATATATGCAAGACAAATGAAAATGATACATGTTACCATCTTTACCCACAAGCAGTTTCCATGCTATGTTCTCTATGAACCAATATTTCTCACAACGGGGTAACATGAAGGGAATTCATCCAAATGGTCAACACATATTTATTTACATAGGCACATACTTGTGATCTTGAATTCCCTTCATTGTACCCACTGCACTACTATGCTTTGAATCATCCAAAGAAACCGTCCCTATGTTCATCCACGTAAAAACGCGTTAAAAATTCTGAATCGACTCACCAATGGGTTCTCAAATAGCCTCTCATATCTTCACCAATAAGGAAAGTAGTGCTCACCTTTACCAAGAGATACCACATGCGGTGCAAAAGTAATTATGGTATTATTCTTTTTATAGGGACCGTTGGGTATTTTGTTTGAAATTTGAAAGGTCGACTACTTCTCTTCTTAAGGAAGACAATCAGTTATAACGATCAACGTTTCTCTACTATTCATCTTCTCCCACAAAATTCATGAAATTTCTCTCCAGAATCTCATTTCACTCATCATCAAAATGGATCCCAAGAGTATTACCCTGTTTCTAGGAAAGGTAGCCATGTTCGAGCTATTTAAGGCATAGCTCGCAAAGCCCTCATCAGCCGACATCACCTCTGTTGTTGGTCCGTCTTTCATCCTTGTTCCAATCCCAAATCAAGAAAACCTCACACCTATCACCACCAATTTGAATCCATCCTCTTCGATTACCACCGTTGAACCCTCTCGTGAACTAGTATCCATTCCTTAAACACATACCTCTGTCGAAACCGTCACCATTCATGAACTAGACCCCCAAACACAATCCTCACACACAAAATCGGCCCTCTCTGCTTCCACATACTCAGAACCATCCAATCAAGATCCAAAATCACCACTCTCTACCCCAGCAAAAGGCACCTCTCCATCAAAAATTGTGTTTGAGTAGATACCGACATCAATGTTGCACCAATCACCACTATGACAGTGGTGCCCTCAAAACCCTTGATTCCTTTTGTTCATGTGTCACAGTCTTCTTCGACTTCCTTAAGGTCTCCAAGCTCCAAAATTAGGGGTAACTGGGTGAAAAGGTCGACCGTCTCTGAAAAAATAGAGGAGGAAGAACATTATGAGGGCACCAATGAAGCCTTCACTGCTACCAAGAAAGTGAAGCTTGAAATTTCAGGCCGTACTAGTCTTCTTCTTCTATCTGTTACTACAACCACTAAGATTTCCAATCTCAAGGTTGTTTTTGCTCGTGGACAGGTACTATAACCTTATCTTCCCCTCCGTATTCTAAAAAGCACTAATCTTTCCATCATCAAAGCTCCCAACAAGCTAAAGTTACATGGATGGGACTCTCTGTAAGTGTCAAAAAATGTATCGGACCAAATGACACATACTCTTCTGAATATTTTCCAAGTTAAACTAACAAGTAAGCTTGAAAAATATCTAGGAATGCATTTGATTAAGGGATGTACTCATAATAAACTCTTTGATGATTTTATTTTATCTATGAAGATACAACTATCAAAATAGAAAGCTTCTTCTATTTCACAAGCAGGTAGAGCACTTCTTATTAAATCTAACCCGAGTTCCAAAGTAAACTATCTAATGTAGTGTCTTCTTCTTTCGACTGGAGTTTGCAATCAAATTAATGATATTAAAAAAAAGGTTATTCTAGAAAAATTTCTTTGAAAACTTTCATCCAGTTACTTGTTGAGAAAATATTTGTAAGCCAAAGGAAGAAGGTGGTTCGGGAATAAGATCAGATCACAAGAACATTAAAGCCCTTCAGATGCAGTTGATATTCAGAATTATAACTAATCTAGATAACATATGGGCTAAAATCAAAACTAAAAAATATCTTACAAAAATAGACATATTAGACTATTAAGAAATCGACAAAAATTGTCTTGGCAATTTAAAAGGCTTTTTGTATAATCCTGAAATTTAACAAAGGTACAAAGATGGATTGTTGACAACTGAAAAACTATCAACTTATAGACTGGCATATGGATTCCTCAAATCTCCCATAAGGGCTCAATGATACCCCAGATCTCTCGAAAAAAGTCAATTTTTTTCTTAACTCAGACAAATCTTGGAACTTTTGTAAACTCCGAAGTATATTGCCTAGTAATATAGTTAATAAGATTATAAGCATAAGAATCAATTCTTTGACCTCGAAGCTAAAATAATTTGGGATTAGAACGCCTCTGGTATTTTTCTACAAAATCAGCATTCAGTCTACATAGATTTGAGAAATATATAGTTGATGATAAAGCCTTCCCTTTGGGGAAATACATCTTCCACCAAAAACCATCGATTTTCTTTAGAAGGGTTACTCAGGTATTCTGCCCAGAATAGGAAGACTTGATAGATAATTTCATAGAGTAGCATCTCAATACTCTCTTTGCGAAGTTGTAGATGAAAACTCTGACCATTTTTTTTGGATGTACCTTTACAAAGAATTTTTTTAGTAAATTAAATGAAACACTCAATATTCCTATAACTCTTACAGAAAGTGAAGATTTTGTCACTTTTATGAGGGACTTTTGCAATATGAGTAAACTTAGATATTGTGTATATTCTTTGGTGGAAAATATGGAGGATAAAAAATGAGGTTATCTTTAGAAGAAGACAAATTATTAATAATTTTGTTAATGACATTATTTCTAATGCAGTGTTTCAGTTCCATATTTGGCAGGAAACAATAATTCACAAAATAATTAGGATAATATTAATGACAATACCAAAAAGAGAATTAAGAGAAATTCAACTTGGCATAAGTTAAATGAGAATAATACAAAAATAAACTTTGATGGAACGGTGACAAGGAGATGAGAAGCATCTACTGGATTCATCATTTGTGAAATTCAATCATCCTCTTTCCTAGTTACTGAGGCATTGGCGCCCCTAATGGGTATTAGGGCTTCGGTGGGGCTGGGATACTCCAGGGTTGAGCTGGAGGTGGATAATTTGATGATTATTAACTTTATGAATATTTTTTGAAAATTACCTTGGTAAATAGAGAATATCATTAAGGAAATTCGTCTATTTGGTATGTATTTTCATTCTTGCACTTTCAGGCATGTTTGTCAGTAAGCTATTGAATCGATGGACTTCATCTCTAGATCTTTGTGATCGGAGTTATTGACAGTGATAGAGAAGTTGGTAACTACGAGAAGTCAAGGTAAGGACTCTGAAGAAGGTAGAGGGACAATGTGGGGAATTTTGATCTCTCATGTAAGTCTTTATAGTATTTTTGAGATCACCAGACATGATGATTTAGATCTGCTCTGATTTTTAAGAGTACTTTGTATGACTTGTCAAAAAAAACTTATCTTATATTCCAAAACAAAACCATTACTAATTTACCAAAAAAAGCAAAATACACTAAACTTCCAATTTTTACCGATTTTGACATCTACGAAAGAGATTGGTTTCCATAAAAACTAATTGAAAATCCCCAGAACTATCAACTATAGCAATGCTTTGTTATTCAAATTGTTGATGAATTGATTATTCAGATGGGAAATAAAACTATTAGATCCCTGTACATGTCTAGATATCAAAATGATAGATCGAATTTATTTCAGCTTCGATCGGTTTAAGCGGACACGATAGATAAAGATTCGTCTCTCAACAACTTATGTTGTCGAACTATGAGTGCCTCTATTCTTTGCTGAAACTCCTCATTTCTCAGATTATTCACGCCAACCGCCGTTTCCTTGTAAGGATTCTCCAATTTCCGGTACGGCTCAGTTTTCGAACTTTGAAGCTGGATCTTCTATGTTTTCGCTAGCTGAAGCTCGTTTGACCGCAATCTCTTGCATTTCTTTGGTTCTGGAGTTCTCCTGGCAACTTGAACAACCCCTATTTCCACCGGAATTATCTGATTCTCTTCTGAAACAGTCTCCAGAGGTGGAGTTTTGCAGGAAATCGTCTCGATTGGAAGAATGACGACTTTATTGATCAAGTATTCCTCGACGACTTTGGCGTCAGTCAGTTTCTCAACGCCGAACTTGAGGAGTAGAGTGACGACGATTCCGTTTCCAAGGAGGAAGATTAAGAGATGGTGGAGGAGGATGGTAGAGAAGCGGTTGAAAATGGCAAAGAAATAGGGGAAAGATAGAGAAATGAAATCAATCAGGATATGAATATGACGGCGAAGAGGAACTCGAGAGCCCTGGCGATCTCCTTGCATCAACGGTAAATCTTCAGCGCATTGTTTGCCTGTTGATACAAAACAGAGTTTTGGGTTCGAACCGAGTGTGAGAGAGGGAGAGAGTTCAGTTCAGGGAATTACCTTTTTTTTGGTTTTTAGTTCTGGGAATTACTATGTGAAGCAGGGGAGGTTTATATAGGACTCTATTTTGATTTTGATGCTTTGTCATAAAATATAGAAATGCCAATTTCATGTTAGAGGTTGGAGCATTAAAGATAATAGATTAGGATGAGTCTTGATTTATATATATATATATATGATAATTCAACGTTAGAGATATAAATGATTTAGATGGGGAAAAATATTCTGTTTCAGTATCGGAAAATGTAAATTTTTTGTCACATTATTGATAAATGTTTAGGATTGTGATCATGATTATCAAGCTATGAAAGTAGAGTGAAGGTGAGGTTGGTGTTGCTGCTTCCGCTCCATCCAACGAGTGAACTGTAAAATATG
>NW_027368818.1:0-47002 GCF_046119375.1 Phyllobates terribilis | reverse complement strand
AAAAATCAATGAATATTGTAAATGCACAAACAGTAATATCTCCACATTGCAAGGTGCAATTCTGAAATTTTTTGCTTTTTCCTGCTAATCCTAGCATGATAAAGAAGATTCAAAGAGAGTGAGATGCCAGCTCCTTTCATTCAGTCAGTAGCTTCAAACATTTCTGGTATATGAAAAACATGTTTTTCAATGGCAAAAATCAATGAATATTGTAAATGCACAAACAGTAATAACTCCACATTGCAAGGTGCAATTCTGAAATTTTTTGCTTTTTCCTGCTAATCCTAGCATGATAAAGAAGATTCAAAGAGAGTGAGATGCCAGCTCCTTTCATTCAGTCAGTAGCTTCAAACATTTCTGGTATATGAAAAACATGTTTTCAATGGCAAAAATCAATGAATATTGTAAATGCACAAACAGTAATATCTCCACATTGCAAGGTGCAATTCTGAAATTTTTTGCTTTTTCCTGCTAATCCTAGCATGATAAAGAAGATTCAAAGAGAGTGAGATGCCAGCTCCTTTCATTCAGTCAGTAGCTTCAAACATTTCTGGTAAAAAACATGTTTTTCAATGGCAAAAATCAATGAATATTGTAAATGCACAAACAGTAATATCTCCACATTGCAAGGTGCAATTCTGAAATTTTTTGCTTTTTCCTGTTAATCCTAGCATGATAAAGAAGATTCAAAGAGAGTGAGATGCCAGCTCCTTTCATTCAGTCAGTAGCTTCAAACATTTCTGGTATATGAAAAACATGTTTTCAATGGCAAAAATCAATGAATATTGTAAATGCACAAACAGTAATATCTCCACATTGCAAGGTGCAATTCTGAAATTTTTTGCTTTTTCCTGTTAATCCTAGCATGATAAAGAAGATTCAAAGAGAGTGAGATGCCAGCTCCTTTCATTCAGTCAGTAGCTTCAAACATTTCTGGTATATGAAAAACATGTTTTTCAATGGCAAAAATCAATGAATATTGTAAATGCACAAACAGTAATATCTCCACATTGCAAGGTGCAATTCTGAAATTTTTTGCTTTTTCCTGCTAATCCTAGCATGATAAAGAAGATTCAAAGAGAGTGAGATGCCAGCTCCTTTCATTCAGTCAGTAGCTTCAAACATTTCTGGTATATGAAAAACATGTTTTTCAATGGCAAAAATCAATGAATATTGTAAATGCACAAACAGTAATATCTCCACATTGCAAGGTGCAATTCTGAAATTTTTTGCTTTTTCCTGCTAATCCTAGCATGATAAAGAAGATTCAAAGAGAGTGAGATGCCAGCTCCTTTCATTCAGTCAGTAGCTTCAAACATTTCTGTATATGAAAAAACGTTTTTCAATGGCAAAATCAATGAATATTGTAAATGCACAAACAGTAATAACTCCACATTGCAAGGTGCAATTCTGAAATTTTTTGCTTTTTCCTGCTAATCCTAGCATGATAAAGAAGATTCAAAGAGAGTGAGATGCCAGCTCCTTTCATTCAGTCAGTAGCTTCAAACATTTCTGGTATATGAAAAACATGTTTTTCAATGGCAAAAATCAATGAATATTGTAAATGCACAAACAGTAATATCTCCACATTGCACGGTGCAATTCTGAAATTTTTTGCTTTTTCCTGTTAATCCTAGCATGATAAAGAAGATTCAAAGAGAGTGAGATGCCAGCTCCTTTCATTCAGTCAGTAGCTTCAAACATTTCTGGTATATGAAAAACATGTTTTTCAATGGCAAAAATCAATGAATATTGTAAATGCACAAACAGTAATATCTCCACATTGCAAGGTGCAATTCTGAAATTTTTTGCTTTTTCCTGCTAATCCTAGCATGATAAAGAAGATTCAAAGAGAGTGAGATGCCAGCTCCTTTCATTCAGTCAGTAGCTTCAAACATTTCTGGTATATGAAAAACATGTTTTTCAATGGCAAAATCAATGAATATTGTAAATGCACAAACAGTAATATCTCCACATTGCACGGTGCAATTCTGAAATTTTTAGCTTTTTCCTGTTAATCCTAGCATGATAAAGAAGATTCAAGGAGAGTGAGATGCCAGCTCCTTTCATTCAGTCAGTAGCTTCAAACATTTCTGGTATATGAAAAACATGTTTTTCAATGGCAAAAATCAATGAATATTGTAAATGCACAAACAGTAATATCTCCACATTGCAAGGTGCAATTCTGAAATTTTTTGCTTTTTCCTGTTAATCCTAGCATGATAAAGAAGATTCAAAGAGAGTGAGATGCCAGCTCCTTTCATTCAGTCAGTAGCTTCAAACATTTCTGGTATATGAAAAACATGTTTTTCAATGGCAAAAATCAATGAATATTGTAAATGCACAAACAGTAATATCTCCACATTGCAAGGTGCAATTCTGAAATTTTTTGCTTTTTCCTGCTAATCCTAGCATGATAAAGAAGATTTAAAGAGAGTGAGATGCCAGCTCCTTTCATTCAGTCAGTAGCTTCAAACATTTCTGGTATATGAAAAACATGTTTTCAATGGCAAAAATCAATGAATATTGTAAATGCACAAACAGTAATATCTCCACATTGCAAGGTGCAATTCTGAAATTTTTAGCTTTTTCCTGTTAATCCTAGCATGATAAAGAAGATTCAAAGAGAGTGAGATGCCAGCTCCTTTCATTCAGTCAGTAGCTTCAAACATTTCTGGTATATGAAAAACATGTTTTTCAATGGCAAAAATCAATGAATATTGTAAATGCACAAACAGTAATATCTCCACATTGCAAGGTGCAATTCTGAAATTTTTTGCTTTTTCCTGCTAATCCTAGCATGATAAAGAAGATTCAAAGAGAGTGAGATGCCAGCTCCTTTCATTCAGTCAGTAGCTTCAAACATTTCTGGTATATGAAAAACATGTTTTTCAATGGCAAAAATCAATGAATATTGTAAATGCACAAACAGTAATATCTCCACATTGCACGGTGCAATTCTGAAATTTTTAGCTTTTTCCTGTTAATCCTAGCATGATAAAGAAGATTCAAAGAGAGTGAGATGCCAGCTCCTTTCATTCAGTCAGTAGCTTCAAACATTTCTGGTATATGAAAAACATGTTTTTCAATGGCAAAATCAATGAATATTGTAAATGCACAAACAGTAATATCTCCACATTGCAAGGTGCAATTCTGAAATTTTTTGCTTTTTCCTGCTAATCCTAGCATGATAAAGAAGATTCAAAGAGAGTGAGATGCCAGCTCCTTTCATTCAGTCAGTAGCTTCAAACATTTCTGGTATATGAAAAACATGTTTTTCAATGGCAAAAATCAATGAATATTGTAAATGCACAAACAGTAATATCTCCACATTGCACGGTGCAATTCTGAAATTTTTAGCTTTTTCCTGTTAATCCTAGCATGATAAAGAAGATTCAAAGAGAGTGAGATGCCAGCTCCTTTCATTCAGTCAGTAGCTTCAAACATTTCTGGTATATGTAAAACGTTTTTCAATGGCAAAAATCAATGAATATTGTAAATGCACAAACAGTAATATCTCCACATTGCAAGGTGCAATTCTGAAATTTTTTGCTTTTTCCTGCTAATCCTAGCATGATAAAGAAGATTCAAAGAGAGTGAGATGCCAGCTCCTTTCATTCAGTCAGTAGCTTCAAACATTTCTGGTATATGAAAAACATGTTTTTCAATGGCAAAAATCAATGAATATTGTAAATGCACAAACAGTAATATCTCCACATTGCAAGGTGCAATTCTGAAATTTTTTGCTTTTTCCTGCTAATCCTAGCATGATAAAGAAGATTCAAAGAGAGTGAGATGCCAGCTCCTTTCATTCAGTCAGTAGCTTCAAACATTTCTGGTATATGAAAAACATGTTTTTCAATGGCAAAAATCAATGAATATTGTAAATGCACAAACAGTAATATCTCCACATTGCAAGGTGCAATTCTGAAATTTTTTGCTTTTTCCTGTTAATCCTAGCATGATAAAGAAGATTCAAAGAGAGTGAGATGCCAGCTCCTTTCATTCAGTCAGTAGCTTCAAACATTTCTGGTATATGAAAAACATGTTTTTCAATGGCAAAAATCAATGAATATTGTAAATGCACAAACAGTAATATCTCCACATTGCAAGGTGCAATTCTGAAATTTTTTGCTTTTTCCTGCTAATCCTAGCATGATAAAGAAGATTCAAAGAGAGTGAGATGCCAGCTCCTTTCATTCAGTCAGTAGCTTCAAACATTTCTGGTATATGAAAAACATGTTTTTCAATGGCAAAAATCAATGAATATTGTAAATGCACAAACAGTAATATCTCCACATTGCAAGGTGCAATTCTGAAATTTTTTGCTTTTTCCTGCTAATCCTAGCATGATAAAGAAGATTCAAAGAGAGTGAGATGCCAGCTCCTTTCATTCAGTCAGTAGCTTCAAACATTTCTGGACGTTTTTCAATGGCAAAAATCAATGAATATTGTAAATGCACAAACAGTAATAACTCCACATTGCAAGGTGCAATTCTGAAATTTTTTGCTTTTTCCTGCTAATCCTAGCATGATAAAGAAGATTCAAAGAGAGTGAGATGCCAGCTCCTTTCATTCAGTCAGTAGCTTCAAACATTTCTGGTATATGAAAAACATGTTTTTCAATGGCAAAAATCAATGAATATTGTAAATGCACAAACAGTAATATCTCCACATTGCACGGTGCAATTCTGAAATTTTTAGCTTTTTCCTGTTAATCCTAGCATGATAAAGAAGATTCAAAGAGAGTGAGATGCCAGCTCCTTTCATTCAGTCAGTAGCTTCAAACATTTCTGGTATATGAAAAACATGTTTTTCAATGGCAAAAATCAATGAATATTGTAAATGCACAAACAGTAATATCTCCACATTGCAAGGTGCAATTCTGAAATTTTTTGCTTTTTCCTGCTAATCCTAGCATGATAAAGAAGATTCAAAGAGAGTGAGATGCCAGCTCCTTTCATTCAGTCAGTAGCTTCAAACATTTCTGGTATATGAAAAACATGTTTTTCAATGGCAAAAATCAATGAATATTGTAAATGCACAAACAGTAATATCTCCACATTGCACGGTGCAATTCTGAAATTTTTAGCTTTTTCCTGTTAATCCTAGCATGATAAAGAAGATTCAAGGAGAGTGAGATGCCAGCTCCTTTCATTCAGTCAGTAGCTTCAAACATTTCTGGTATATGAAAAACATTCAATGGCAAAAATCAATGAATATTGTAAATGCACAAACAGTAATATCTCCACATTGCAAGGTGCAATTCTGAAATTTTTTTGCTTTTTCCTGTTAATCCTAGCATGATAAAGAAGATTCAAAGAGAGTGAGATGCCAGCTCCTTTCATTCAGTCAGTAGCTTCAAACATTTCTGGTATATGAAAAACATGTTTTTCAATGGCAAAAATCAATGAATATTGTAAATGCACAAACAGTAATATCTCCACATTGCAAGGTGCAATTCTGAAATTTTTTGCTTTTTCCTGCTAATCCTAGCATGATAAAGAAGATTTAAAGAGAGTGAGATGCCAGCTCCTTTCATTCAGTCAGTAGCTTCAAACATTTCTGGTATATGAAAAACATGTTTTTCAATGGCAAAAATCAATGAATATTGTAAATGCACAAACAGTAATATCTCCACATTGCACGGTGCAATTCTGAAATTTTTAGCTTTTTCCTGTTAATCCTAGCATGATAAAGAAGATTCAAAGAGAGTGAGATGCCAGCTCCTTTCATTCAGTCAGTAGCTTCAAACATTTCTGGTATATGAAAAACATGTTTTTCAATGGCAAAAATCAATGAATATTGTAAATGCACAAACAGTAATATCTCCACATTGCAAGGTGCAATTCTGAAATTTTTTGCTTTTTCCTGCTAATCCTAGCATGATAAAGAAGATTCAAAGAGAGTGAGATGCCAGCTCCTTTCATTCAGTCAGTAGCTTCAAACATTTCTGGTATATGAAAAACATGTTTTTCAATGGCAAAAATCAATGAATATTGTAAATGCACAAACAGTAATATCTCCACATTGCACGGTGCAATTCTGAAATTTTTAGCTTTTTCCTGTTAATCCTAGCATGATAAAGAAGATTCAAGGAGAGTGAGATGCCAGCTCCTTTCATTCAGTCAGTAGCTTCAAACATTTCTGGTATATGAAAAACATGTTTTTCAATGGCAAAAATCAATGAATATTGTAAATGCACAAACAGTAATATCTCCACATTGCAAGGTGCAATTCTGAAATTTTTTGCTTTTTCCTGTTAATCCTAGCATGATAAAGAAGATTCAAAGAGAGTGAGATGCCAGCTCCTTTCATTCAGTCAGTAGCTTCAAACATTTCTGGTATATGAAAAACATGTTTTTCAATGGCAAAAATCAATGAATATTGTAAATGCACAAACAGTAATATCTCCACATTGCAAGGTGCAATTCTGAAATTTTTTGCTTTTTCCTGCTAATCCTAGCATGATAAAGAAGATTTAAAGAGAGTGAGATGCCAGCTCCTTTCATTCAGTCAGTAGCTTCAAACATTTCTGGTATATGAAAAACATGTTTTTCAATGGCAAAAATCAATGAATATTGTAAATGCACAAACAGTAATATCTCCACATTGCACGGTGCAATTCTGAAATTTTTAGCTTTTTCCTGTTAATCCTAGCATGATAAAGAAGATTCAAAGAGAGTGAGATGCCAGCTCCTTTCATTCAGTCAGTAGCTTCAAACATTTCTGGTATATGAAAAACATGTTTTTCAATGGCAAAAATCAATGAATATTGTAAATGCACAAACAGTAATATCTCCACATTGCAAGGTGCAATTCTGAAATTTTTTGCTTTTTCCTGCTAATCCTAGCATGATAAAGAAGATTCAAAGAGAGTGAGATGCCAGCTCCTTTCATTCAGTCAGTAGCTTCAAACATTTCTGGTATATGAAAAACATGTTTTTCAATGGCAAAAATCAATGAATATTGTAAATGCACAAACAGTAATATCTCCACATTGCACGGTGCAATTCTGAAATTTTTAGCTTTTTCCTGTTAATCCTAGCATGATAAAGAAGATTCAAAGAGAGTGAGATGCCAGCTCCTTTCATTCAGTCAGTAGCTTCAAACATTTCTGGTATATGAAAAACATGTTTTTCAATGGCAAAAATCAATGAATATTGTAAATGCACAAACAGTAATATCTCCACATTGCAAGGTGCAATTCTGAAATTTTTTGCTTTTTCCTGCTAATCCTAGCATGATAAAGAAGATTCAAAGAGAGTGAGATGCCAGCTCCTTTCATTCAGTCAGTAGCTTCAAACATTTCTGGTATATGAAAAACATGTTTTTCAATGGCAAAAATCAATGAATATTGTAAATGCACAAACAGTAATATCTCCACATTGCACGGTGCAATTCTGAAATTTTTAGCTTTTTCCTGTTAATCCTAGCATGATAAAGAAGATTCAAAGAGAGTGAGATGCCAGCTCCTTTCATTCAGTCAGTAGCTTCAAACATTTCTGGTATATGAAAAACATGTTTTTTCAATGGCAAAAATCAATGAATATTGTAAATGCACAAACAGTAATATCTCCACATTGCAAGGTGCAATTCTGAAATTTTTTGCTTTTTCCTGCTAATCCTAGCATGATAAAGAAGATTCAAAGAGAGTGAGATGCCAGCTCCTTTCATTCAGTCAGTAGCTTCAAACATTTCTGGTATATGAAAAACATGTTTTTCAATGGCAAAAATCAATGAATATTGTAAATGCACAAACAGTAATATCTCCACATTGCAAGGTGCAATTCTGAAATTTTTTGCTTTTTCCTGCTAATCCTAGCATGATAAAGAAGATTCAAAGAGAGTGAGATGCCAGCTCCTTTCATTCAGTCAGTAGCTTCAAACATTTCTGGTATATGAAAAACATGTTTTTCAATGGCAAAAATCAATGAATATTGTAAATGCACAAACAGTAATATCTCCACATTGCACGGTGCAATTCTGAAATTTTTAGCTTTTTCCTGTTAATCCTAGCATGATAAAGAAGATTCAAAGAGAGTGAGATGCCAGCTCCTTTCATTCAGTCAGTAGCTTCAAACATTTCTGGTATATGAAAAACATGTTTTTCAATGGCAAAAATCAATGAATATTGTAAATGCACAAACAGTAATATCTCCACATTGCAAGGTGCAATTCTGAAATTTTTTGCTTTTTCCTGTTAATCCTAGCATGATAAAGAAGATTCAAAGAGAGTGAGATGCCAGCTCCTTTCATTCAGTCAGTAGCTTCAAACATTTCTGGTATATGAAAAACATGTTTTTCAATGGCAAAAATCAATGAATATTGTAAATGCACAAACAGTAATATCTCCACATTGCAAGGTGCAATTCTGAAATTTTTTGCTTTTTCCTGCTAATCCTAGCATGATAAAGAAGATTCAAAGAGAGTGAGATGCCAGCTCCTTTCATTCAGTCAGTAGCTTCAAACATTTCTGGTATATGAAAAACATGTTTTTCAATGGCAAAAATCAATGAATATTGTAAATGCACAAACAGTAATATCTCCACATTGCACGGTGCAATTCTGAAATTTTTAGCTTTTTCCTGTTAATCCTAGCATGATAAAGAAGATTCAAAGAGAGTGAGATGCCAGCTCCTTTCATTCAGTCAGTAGCTTCAAACATTTCTGGTATATGAAAAACATGTTTTTCAATGGCAAAAATCAATGAATATTGTAAATGCACAAACAGTAATATCTCCACATTGCAAGGTGCAATTCTGAAATTTTTTGCTTTTTCCTGCTAATCCTAGCATGATAAAGAAGATTCAAAGAGAGTGAGATGCCAGCTCCTTTCATTCAGTCAGTAGCTTCAAACATTTCTGGTATATGAAAAACATGTTTTTCAATGGCAAAAATCAATGAATATTGTAAATGCACAAACAGTAATATCTCCACATTGCACGGTGCAATTCTGAAATTTTTAGCTTTTTCCTGTTAATCCTAGCATGATAAAGAAGATTCAAAGAGAGTGAGATGCCAGCTCCTTTCATTCAGTCAGTAGCTTCAAACATTTCTGGTATATGAAAAACATGTTTTTCAATGGCAAAAATCAATGAATATTGTAAATGCACAAACAGTAATATCTCCACATTGCAAGGTGCAATTCTGAAATTTTTTGCTTTTTCCTGTTAATCCTAGCATGATAAAGAAGATTCAAAGAGAGTGAGATGCCAGCTCCTTTCATTCAGTCAGTAGCTTCAAACATTTCTGGTATATGAAAAACATGTTTTTCAATGGCAAAAATCAATGAATATTGTAAATGCACAAACAGTAATATCTCCACATTGCAAGGTGCAATTCTGAAATTTTTTGCTTTTTCCTGTTAATCCTAGCATGATAAAGAAGATTCCAAGAGAGTGAGATGCCAGCTCCTTTCATTCAGTCAGTAGCTTCAAACATTTCTGGTATATGAAAAACATGTTTTTCAATGGCAAAAATCAATGAATATTGTAAATGCACAAACAGTAATATCTCCACATTGCAAGGTGCAATTCTGAAATTTTTTGCTTTTTCCTGCTAATCCTAGCATGATAAAGAAGATACAAAGAGAGTGAGATGCCAGCTCCTTTCATTCAGTCAGTAGCTTCAAACATTTCTGGTATATGAAAAACATGTTTTTCAATGGCAAAAATCAATGAATATTGTAAATGCACAAACAGTAATATCTCCACATTGCACGGTGCAATTCTGAAATTTTTAGCTTTTTCCTGTTAATCCTAGCATGATAAAGAAGATTCAAAGAGAGTGAGATGCCAGCTCCTTTCATTCAGTCAGTAGCTTCAAACATTTCTGGTATATGAAAAAACATGTTTTTCAATGGCAAAAATCAATGAATATTGTAAATGCACAAACAGTAATATCTCCACATTGCAAGGTGCAATTCTGAAATTTTTTGCTTTTTCCTGCTAATCCTAGCATGATAAAGAAGATTCAAAGAGAGTGAGATGCCAGCTCCTTTCATTCAGTCAGTAGCTTCAAACATTTCTGGTATATGAAAAACATGTTTTTCAATGGCAAAAATCAATGAATATTGTAAATGCACAAACAGTAATATCTCCACATTGCAAGGTGCAATTCTGAAATTTTTTGCTTTTTCCTGCTAATCCTAGCATGATAAAGAAGATTCAAAGAGAGTGAGATGCCAGCTCCTTTCATTCAGTCAGTAGCTTCAAACATTTCTGGACAGTTTTTCAATGGCAAAAATAATGAATATTGTAAATGCACAAACAGTAATATCTCCACATTGCAAGGTGCAATTCTGAAATTTTTGCTTTTTCCTGCTAATCCTAGCATGATAAAGAAGATTCAAAGAGAGTGAGATGCCAGCTCCTTTCATTCAGTCAGTAGCTTCAAACATTTCTGGTATATGAAAAACATGTTTTTCAATGGCAAAAATCAATGAATATTGTAAATGCACAAACAGTAATATCTCCACATTGCAAGGTGCAATTCTGAAATTTTTTGCTTTTTCCTGTTAATCCTAGCATGATAAAGAAGATTCAAAGAGAGTGAGATGCCAGCTCCTTTCATTCAGTCAGTAGCTTCAAACATTTCTGGTATATGAAAAACATGTTTTTCAATGGCAAAAATCAATGAATATTGTAAATGCACAAACAGTAATATCTCCACATTGCAAGGTGCAATTCTGAAATATTTTGCTTTTTCCTGCTAATCCTAGCATGATAAAGAAGATTCAAAGAGAGTGAGATGCCAGCTCCTTTCATTCAGTCAGTAGCTTCAAACATTTCTGGTATATGAAAAACATGTTTTTCAATGGCAAAAATCAATGAATATTGTAAATGCACAAACAGTAATATCTCCACATTGCAAGGTGCAATTCTGAAATTTTTTGCTTTTTCCTGCTAATCCTAGCATGATAAAGAAGATTCAAAGAGAGTGAGATGCCAGCTCCTTTCATTCAGTCAGTAGCTTCAAACATTTCTGGACAGTTTTTCAATGGCAAAAATTAATGAATATTGTAAATGCACAAACAGTAATATCTCCACATTGCAAGGTGCAATTCTGAAATTTTTTGCTTTTTCCTGCTAATCCTAGCATGATAAAGAAGATTCAAAGAGAGTGAGATGCCAGCTCCTTTCATTCAGTCAGTAGCTTCAAACATTTCTGGTATATGAAAAACATGTTTTTCAATGGCAAAAATCAATGAATATTGTAAATGCACAAACAGTAATATCTCCACATTGCAAGGTGCAATTCTGAAATTTTTTGCTTTTTCCTGCTAATCCTAGCATGATAAAGAAGATTCAAAGAGAGTGAGATGCCAGCTCCTTTCATTCAGTCAGTAGCTTCAAACATTTCTGGTATATGAAAAACATGTTTTTCAATGGCAAAAATCAATGAATATTGTAAATGCACAAACAGTAATATCTCCACATTGCACGGTGCAATTCTGAAATTTTTAGCTTTTTCCTGTTAATCCTAGCATGATAAAGAAGATTCAAAGAGAGTGAGATGCCAGCTCCTTTCATTCAGTCAGTAGCTTCAAACATTTCTGGTATATGAAAAACATGTTTTTCAATGGCAAAAATCAATGAATATTGTAAATGCACAAACAGTAATATCTCCACATTGCAAGGTGCAATTCTGAAATTTTTTGCTTTTTCCTGTTAATCCTAGCATGATAAAGAAGATTCAAAGAGAGTGAGATGCCAGCTCCTTTCATTCAGTCAGTAGCTTCAAACATTTCTGGTATATGAAAAACATGTTTTTCAATGGCAAAAATCAATGAATATTGTAAATGCACAAACAGTAATATCTCCACATTGCAAGGTGCAATTCTGAAATTTTTTGCTTTTTCCTGCTAATCCTAGCATGATAAAGAAGATTCAAAGAGTGAGATGCCAGCTCCTTTCATTCAGTCAGTAGCTTCAAACATTTCTGGTATATGAAAAACATGTTTTTCAATGGCAAAAATCAATGAATATTGTAAATGCACAAACAGTAATATCTCCACATTGCACGGTGCAATTCTGAAATTTTTAGCTTTTTCCTGTTAATCCTAGCATGATAAAGAAGATTCAAAGAGAGTGAGATGCCAGCTCCTTTCATTCAGTCAGTAGCTTCAAACATTTCTGGTATATGAAAAACATGTTTTTCAATGGCAAAAATCAATGAATATTGTAAATGCACAAACAGTAATATCTCCACATTGCAAGGTGCAATTCTGAAATTTTTTGCTTTTTCCTGCTAATCCTAGCATGATAAAGAAGATTCAAAGAGAGTGAGATGCCAGCTCCTTTCATTCAGTCAGTAGCTTCAAACATTTCTGGTATATGAAAAACATGTTTTTCAATGGCAAAAATCAATGAATATTGTAAATGCACAAACAGTAATATCTCCACATTGCAAGGTGCAATTCTGAAATTTTTTAGCTTTTTCCTGTTAATCCTAGCATGATAAAGAAGATTCAAAGAGAGTGAGATGCCAGCTCCTTTCATTCAGTCAGTAGCTTCAAACATTTCTGGTATATGAAAAACATGTTTTTCAATGGCAAAAATCAATGAATATTGTAAATGCACAAACAGTAATATCTCCACATTGCAAGGTGCAATTCTGAAATTTTTTGCTTTTTCCTGTTAATCCTAGCATGATAAAGAAGATTCAAAGAGAGTGAGATGCCAGCTCCTTTCATTCAGTCAGTAGCTTCAAACATTTCTGGTATATGAAAAACATGTTTTTCAATGGCAAAAATCAATGAATATTGTAAATGCACAAACAGTAATATCTCCACATTGCAAGGTGCAATTCTGAAATTTTTGCTTTTTCCTGCTAATCCTAGCATGATAAAGAAGATTCAAAGAGAGTGAGATGCCAGCTCCTTTCATTCAGTCAGTAGCTTCAAACATTTCTGGTATATGAAAAACATGTTTTTCAATGGCAAAAATCAATGAATATTGTAAATGCACAAACAGTAATATCTCCACATTGCACGGTGCAATTCTGAAATTTTTAGCTTTTTCCTGTTAATCCTAGCATGATAAAGAAGATTCAAAGAGAGTGAGATGCCAGCTCCTTTCATTCAGTCAGTAGCTTCAAACATTTCTGGTATATGAAAAACATGTTTTTCAATGGCAAAAATCAATGAATATTGTAAATGCACAAACAGTAATATCTCCACATTGCAAGGTGCAATTCTGAAATTTTTTGCTTTTTCCTGCTAATCCTAGCATGATAAAGAAGATTCAAAGAGAGTGAGATGCCAGCTCCTTTCATTCAGTCAGTAGCTTCAAACATTTCTGGTATATGAAAAACATGTTTTTCAATGGCAAAAATCAATGAATATTGTAAATGCACAAACAGTAATATCTCCACATTGCAAGGTGCAATTCTGAAATTTTTTGCTTTTTCCTGCTAATCCTAGCATGATAAAGAAGATTCAAAGAGAGTGAGATGCCAGCTCCTTTCATTCAGTCAGTAGCTTCAAACATTTCTGGTATATGAAAAACATGTTTTTCAATGGCAAAAATCAATGAATATTGTAAATGCACAAACAGTAATATCTCCACATTGCACGGTGCAATTCTGAAATTTTTAGCTTTTTCCTGTTAATCCTAGCATGATAAAGAAGATTCAAAGAGAGTGAGATGCCAGCTCCTTTCATTCAGTCAGTAGCTTCAAACATTTCTGGTATATGAAAAACATGTTTTTCAATGGCAAAAATCAATGAATATTGTAAATGCACAAACAGTAATATCTCCACATTGCAAGGTGCAATTCTGAAATTTTTTGCTTTTTCCTGTTAATCCTAGCATGATAAAGAAGATTCAAAGAGAGTGAGATGCCAGCTCCTTTCATTCAGTCAGTAGCTTCAAACATTTCTGGTATATGAAAAACATGTTTTTCAATGGCAAAAATCAATGAATATTGTAAATGCACAAACAGTAATATCTCCACATTGCAAGGTGCAATTCTGAAATTTTTTGCTTTTTCCTGCTAATCCTAGCATGATAAAGAAGATTCAAAGAGAGTGAGATGCCAGCTCCTTTCATTCAGTCAGTAGCTTCAAACATTTCTGGTATATGAAAAACATGTTTTTCAATGGCAAAAATCAATGAATATTGTAAATGCACAAACAGTAATATCTCCACATTGCACGGTGCAATTCTGAAATTTTTAGCTTTTTCCTGTTAATCCTAGCATGATAAAGAAGATTCAAAGAGAGTGAGATGCCAGCTCCTTTCATTCAGTCAGTAGCTTCAAACATTTCTGGTATATGAAAAACATGTTTTTCAATGGCAAAAATCAATGAATATTGTAAATGCACAAACAGTAATATCTCCACATTGCAAGGTGCAATTCTGAAATTTTTTGCTTTTTCCTGTTAATCCTAGCATGATAAAGAAGATTCAAAGAGAGTGAGATGCCAGCTCCTTTCATTCAGTCAGTAGCTTCAAACATTTCTGGTATATGAAAACATGTTTTTCAATGGCAAAAATCAATGAATATTGTAAATGCACAAACAGTAATATCTCCACATTGCAAGGTGCAATTCTGAAATTTTTTGCTTTTTCCTGTTAATCCTAGCATGATAAAGAAGATTCAAAGAGAGTGAGATGCCAGCTCCTTTCATTCAGTCAGTAGCTTCAAACATTTCTGGTATATGAAAAACATGTTTTTCAATGGCAAAAATCAATGAATATTGTAAATGCACAAACAGTAATATCTCCACATTGCAAGGTGCAATTCTGAAATTTTTTGCTTTTTCCTGCTAATCCTAGCATGATAAAGAAGATACAAAGAGAGTGAGATGCCAGCTCCTTTCATTCAGTCAGTAGCTTCAAACATTTCTGGTATATGAAAAACATGTTTTTCAATGGCAAAAATCAATGAATATTGTAAATGCACAAACAGTAATATCTCCACATTGCACGGTGCAATTCTGAAATTTTTAGCTTTTTCCTGTTAATCCTAGCATGATAAAGAAGATTCAAAGAGAGTGAGATGCCAGCTCCTTTCATTCAGTCAGTAGCTTCAAACATTTCTGGTATATGAAAACATGTTTTTCAATGGCAAAAATCAATGAATATTGTAAATGCACAAACAGTAATATCTCCACATTGCAAGGTGCAATTCTGAAATTTTTTGCTTTTTCCTGCTAATCCTAGCATGATAAAGAAGATTCAAAGAGAGTGAGATGCCAGCTCCTTTCATTCAGTCAGTAGCTTCAAACATTTCTGGTATATGAAAAACATGTTTTTCAATGGCAAAAATCAATGAATATTGTAAATGCACAAACAGTAATATCTCCACATTGCAAGGTGCAATTCTGAAATTTTTTGCTTTTTCCTGCTAATCCTAGCATGATAAAGAAGATTCAAAGAGAGTGAGATGCCAGCTCCTTTCATTCAGTCAGTAGCTTCAAACATTTCTGGACGTTTTTCAATGGCAAAAATTAATGAATATTGTAAATGCACAAACAGTAATATCTCCACATTGCAAGGTGCAATTCTGAAATTTTTTGCTTTTTCCTGCTAATCCTAGCATGATAAAGAAGATTCAAAGAGAGTGAGATGCCAGCTTCTTTCATTCAGTCAGTAGCTTCAAACATTTCTGGTAAAAAACATGTTTTCAATGGCAAAAATCAATGAATATTGTAAATGCACAAACAGTAATATCTCCACATTGCAAGGTGCAATTCTGAAATTTTTTGCTTTTTCCTGTTAATCCTAGCATGATAAAGAAGATTCAAAGAGAGTGAGATGCCAGCTCCTTTCATTCAGTCAGTAGCTTCAAACATTTCTGGTATATGAAAAACATGTTTTTCAATGGCAAAAATCAATGAATATTGTAAATGCACAAACAGTAATATCTCCACATTGCAAGGTGCAATTTGAAATATTTTGCTTTTTCCTGCTAATCCTAGCATGATAAAGAAGATTCAAAGAGAGTGAGATGCCAGCTCCTTTCATTCAGTCAGTAGCTTCAAACATTTCTGGTATATGAAAAACATGTTTTTCAATGGCAAAAATCAATGAATATTGTAAATGCACAAACAGTAATATCTCCACATTGCAAGGTGCAATTCTGAAATTTTTGCTTTTTCCTGCTAATCCTAGCATGATAAAGAAGATTCAAAGAGAGTGAGATGCCAGCTCCTTTCATTCAGTCAGTAGCTTCAAACATTTCTGGGTATATGAAAAACATGTTTTTCAATGGCAAAAATTAATGAATATTGTAAATGCACAAACAGTAATATCTCCACATTGCAAGGTGCAATTCTGAAATTTTTTGCTTTTTCCTGCTAATCCTAGCATGATAAAGAAGATTCAAAGAGAGTGAGATGCCAGCTCCTTTCATTCAGTCAGTAGCTTCAAACATTTCTGGTATATGAAAAACATGTTTTTCAATGGCAAAAATCAATGAATATTGTAAATGCACAAACAGTAATATCTCCACATTGCAAGGTGCAATTCTGAAATTTTTTGCTTTTTCCTGCTAATCCTAGCATGATAAAGAAGATTCAAAGAGAGTGAGATGCCAGCTCCTTTCATTCAGTCAGTAGCTTCAAACATTTCTGGTATATGAAAAACATGTTTTTCAATGGCAAAAATCAATGAATATTGTAAATGCACAAACAGTAATATCTCCACATTGCACGGTGCAATTCTGAAATTTTTTAGCTTTTTGCATGATAAAGAAGATTCAAAGAGAGTGAGATGCCAGCTCCTATCATTCAGTCAGTAGCTTCAAACATTTCTGGTATATGAAAAACATGTTTTTCAATGGCAAAAATCAATGAATATTGTAAATGCACAAACAGTAATATCTCCACATTGCAAGGTGCAATTCTGAAATTTTTTGCTTTTTCCTGTTAATCCTAGCATGATAAAGAAGATTCAAAGAGAGTGAGATGCCAGCTCCTTTCATTCAGTCAGTAGCTTCAAACATTTCTGGTATATGAAAAACATGTTTTTCAATGGCAAAAATCAATGAATATTGTAAATGCACAAACAGTAATATCTCCACATTGCAAGGTGCAATTCTGAAATTTTTTGCTTTTTCCTGCTAATCCTAGCATGATAAAGAAGATTCAGAGTGAGATGCCAGCTCCTTTCATTCAGTCAGTAGCTTCAAACATTTCTGGTATATGAAAAACATGTTTTTCAATGGCAAAAATCAATGAATATTGTAAATGCACAAACAGTAATATCTCCACATTGCACGGTGCAATTCTGAAATTTTTAGCTTTTTCCTGTTAATCCTAGCATGATAAAGAAGATTCAAAGAGAGTGAGATGCCAGCTCCTTTCATTCAGTCAGTAGCTTCAAACATTTCTGGTATATGAAAAACATGTTTTTCAATGGCAAAAATCAATGAATATTGTAAATGCACAAACAGTAATATCTCCACATTGCAAGGTGCAATTCTGAAATTTTTTGCTTTTTCCTGCTAATCCTAGCATGATAAAGAAGATTCAAAGAGAGTGAGATGCCAGCTCCTTTCATTCAGTCAGTAGCTTCAAACATTTCTGGTATATGAAAAACATGTTTTTCAATGGCAAAAATCAATGAATATTGTAAATGCACAAACAGTAATATCTCCACATTGCACGGTGCAATTCTGAAATTTTTAGCTTTTTCCTGTTAATCCTAGCATGATAAAGAAGATTCAAAGAGAGTGAGATGCCAGCTCCTTTCATTCAGTCAGTAGCTTCAAACATTTCTGGTATATGAAAAACATGTTTTTCAATGGCAAAAATCAATGAATATTGTAAATGCACAAACAGTAATATCTCCACATTGCAAGGTGCAATTCTGAATTTTTTTGCTTTTTCCTGTTAATCCTAGCATGATAAAGAAGATTCAAAGAGAGTGAGATGCCAGCTCCTTTCATTCAGTCAGTAGCTTCAAACATTTCTGGTATATGAAAAACATGTTTTTCAATGGCAAAAATCAATGAATATTGTAAATGCACAAACAGTAATATCTCCACATTGCAAGGTGCAATTCTGAAATTTTTTGCTTTTTCCTGCTAATCCTAGCATGATAAAGAAGATTCAAAGAGAGTGAGATGCCAGCTCCTTTCATTCAGTCAGTAGCTTCAAACATTTCTGGTATATGAAAAACATGTTTTTCAATGGCAAAAATCAATGAATATTGTAAATGCACAAACAGTAATATCTCCACATTGCACGGTGCAATTCTGAAATTTTTAGCTTTTTCCTGTTAATCCTAGCATGATAAAGAAGATTCAAAGAGAGTGAGATGCCAGCTCCTTTCATTCAGTCAGTAGCTTCAAACATTTCTGGTATATGAAAAACATGTTTTTCAATGGCAAAAATCAATGAATATTGTAAATGCACAAACAGTAATATCTCCACATTGCAAGGTGCAATTCTGAAATTTTTTGCTTTTTCCTGCTAATCCTAGCATGATAAAGAAGATTCAAAGAGAGTGAGATGCCAGCTCCTTTCATTCAGTCAGTAGCTTCAAACATTTCTGGTATATGAAAAACATGTTTTTCAATGGCAAAAATCAATGAATATTGTAAATGCACAAACAGTAATATCTCCACATTGCAAGGTGCAATTCTGAAATTTTTTGCTTTTTCCTGCTAATCCTAGCATGATAAAGAAGATTCAAAGAGAGTGAGATGCCAGCTCCTTTCATTCAGTCAGTAGCTTCAAACATTTCTGGTATATGAAAAACATGTTTTTCAATGGCAAAAATCAATGAATATTGTAAATGCACAAACAGTAATATCTCCACATTGCACGGTGCAATTCTGAAATTTTTAGCTTTTTCCTGTTAATCCTAGCATGATAAAGAAGATTCAAAGAGAGTGAGATGCCAGCTCCTTTCATTCAGTCAGTAGCTTCAAACATTTCTGGTATATGAAAAACATGTTTTTCAATGGCAAAAATCAATGAATATTGTAAATGCACAAACAGTAATATCTCCACATTGCAAGGTGCAATTCTGAAATTTTTTGCTTTTTCCTGTTAATCCTAGCATGATAAAGAAGATTCAAAGAGAGTGAGATGCCAGCTCCTTTCATTCAGTCAGTAGCTTCAAACATTTCTGGTATATGAAAAACATGTTTTTCAATGGCAAAAATCAATGAATATTGTAAATGCACAAACAGTAATATCTCCACATTGCAAGGTGCAATTCTGAAATTTTTTGCTTTTTCCTGCTAATCCTAGCATGATAAAGAAGATTCAGAGTGAGATGCCAGCTCCTTTCATTCAGTCAGTAGCTTCAAACATTTCTGGTATATGAAAAACATGTTTTTCAATGGCAAAAATCAATGAATATTGTAAATGCACAAACAGTAATATCTCCACATTGCACGGTGCAATTCTGAAATTTTTAGCTTTTTCCTGTTAATCCTAGCATGATAAAGAAGATTCAAAGAGAGTGAGATGCCAGCTCCTTTCATTCAGTCAGTAGCTTCAAACATTTCTGGTATATGAAAAACATGTTTTTCAATGGCAAAAATCAATGAATATTGTAAATGCACAAACAGTAATATCTCCACATTGCAAGGTGCAATTCTGAAATTTTTTGCTTTTTCCTGCTAATCCTAGCATGATAAAGAAGATTCAAAGAGAGTGAGATGCCAGCTCCTTTCATTCAGTCAGTAGCTTCAAACATTTCTGGTATATGAAAAACATGTTTTTCAATGGCAAAAATCAATGAATATTGTAAATGCACAAACAGTAATATCTCCACATTGCACGGTGCAATTCTGAAATTTTTAGCTTTTTCCTGTTAATCCTAGCATGATAAAGAAGATTCAAAGAGAGTGAGATGCCAGCTCCTTTCATTCAGTCAGTAGCTTCAAACATTTCTGGTATATGAAAAACATGTTTTTCAATGGCAAAAATCAATGAATATTGTAAATGCACAAACAGTAATATCTCCACATTGCAAGGTGCAATTCTGAAATTTATTGCTTTTTCCTGTTAATCCTAGCATGATAAAGAAGATTCAAAGAGAGTGAGATGCCAGCTCCTTTCATTCAGTCAGTAGCTTCAAACATTTCTGGTATATGAAAAACATGTTTTTCAATGGCAAAAATCAATGAATATTGTAAATGCACAAACAGTAATATCTCCACATTGCAAGGTGCAATTCTGAAATTTTTTGCTTTTTCCTGCTAATCCTAGCATGATAAAGAAGATTCAAAGAGAGTGAGATGCCAGCTCCTTTCATTCAGTCAGTAGCTTCAAACATTTCTGGTATATGAAAAACATGTTTTTCAATGGCAAAAATCAATGAATATTGTAAATGCACAAACAGTAATATCTCCACATTGCACGGTGCAATTCTGAAATTTTTAGCTTTTTCCTGTTAATCCTAGCATGATAAAGAAGATTCAAAGAGAGTGAGATGCCAGCTCCTTTCATTCAGTCAGTAGCTTCAAACATTTCTGGTATATGAAAAACATGTTTTTCAATGGCAAAAATCAATGAATATTGTAAATGCACAAACAGTAATATCTCCACATTGCAAGGTGCAATTCTGAAATTTTTTGCTTTTTCCTGCTAATCCTAGCATGATAAAGAAGATTCAAAGAGAGTGAGATGCCAGCTCCTTTCATTCAGTCAGTAGCTTCAAACATTTCTGGTATATGAAAAACATGTTTTTCAATGGCAAAAATCAATGAATATTGTAAATGCACAAACAGTAATATCTCCACATTGCAAGGTGCAATTCTGAAATATTTTGCTTTTTCCTGCTAATCCTAGCATGATAAAGAAGATTCAAAGAGAGTGAGATGCCAGCTCCTTTCATTCAGTCAGTAGCTTCAAACATTTCTGGTATATGAAAAACATGTTTTTCAATGGCAAAAATCAATGAATATTGTAAATGCACAAACAGTAATATCTCCACATTGCAAGGTGCAATTCTGAAATTTTTTGCTTTTTCCTGCTAATCCTAGCATGATAAAGAAGATTCAAAGAGAGTGAGATGCCAGCTCCTTTCATTCAGTCAGTAGCTTCAAACATTTCTGGTATATGAAAAACATGTTTTTCAATGGCAAAAATCAATGAATATTGTAAATGCACAAACAGTAATATCTCCACATTGCACGGTGCAATTCTGAAATTTTTAGCTTTTTCCTGTTAATCCTAGCATGATAGAAGATTCAAAGAGAGTGAGATGCCAGCTCCTTTCATTCAGTCAGTAGCTTCAAACATTTCTGGTATATGAAAAACATGTTTTTCAATGGCAAAAATCAATGAATATTGTAAATGCACAAACAGTAATATCTCCACATTGCAAGGTGCAATTCTGAAATTTTTTGCTTTTTCCTGCTAATCCTAGCATGATAAAGAAGATTCAAAGAGAGTGAGATGCCAGCTCCTTTCATTTAGTCAGTAGCTTCAAACATTTCTGGTATATGAAAAACATGTTTTTCAATGGCAAAAATCAATGAATATTGTAAATGCACAAACAGTAATATCTCCACATTGCAAGGTGCAATTCTGAAATTTTTTGCTTTTTCCTGCTAATCCTAGCATGATAAAGAAGATTCAAAGAGAGTGAGATGCCAGCTCCTTTCATTCAGTCAGTAGCTTCAAACATTTCTGGACGTTTTTCAATGGCAAAAATCAATGAATATTGTAAATGCACAAACAGTAATATCTCCACATTGCAAGGTGCAATTCTGAAATTTTTTGCTTTTTCCTGTTAATCCTAGCATGATAAAGAAGATTCAAAGAGAGTGAGATGCCAGCTCCTTTCATTCAGTCAGTAGCTTCAAACATTTCTGGTATATGAAAAACATGTTTTTCAATGGCAAAAATCAATGAATATTGTAAATGCACAAACAGTAATATCTCCACATTGCAAGGTGCAATTCTGAAATTTTTTGCTTTTTCCTGTTAATCCTAGCATGATAAAGAAGATTCAAAGAGAGTGAGATGCCAGCTCCTTTCATTCAGTCAGTAGCTTCAAACATTTCTGGTATATGAAAAACATGTTTTTCAATGGCAAAAATCAATGAATATTGTAAATGCACAAACAGTAATATCTCCACATTGCAAGGTGCAATTCTGAAATATTTTGCTTTTTCCTGCTAATCCTAGCATGATAAAGAAGATTCAAAGAGAGTGAGATGCCAGCTCCTTTCATTCAGTCAGTAGCTTCAAACATTTCTGGTATATGAAAAACATGTTTTTCAATGGCAAAAATCAATGAATATTGTAAATGCACAAACAGTAATATCTCCACATTGCAAGGTGCAATTCTGAAATTTTTTGCTTTTTCCTGCTAATCCTAGCATGATAAAGAAGATTCAAAGAGAGTGAGATGCCAGCTCCTTTCATTCAGTCAGTAGCTTCAAACATTTCTGGACGTTTTTCAATGGCAAAAATTAATGAATATTGTAAATGCACAAACAGTAATATCTCCACATTGCAAGGTGCAATTCTGAAATTTTTTGCTTTTTCCTGCTAATCCTAGCATGATAAAGAAGATTCAAAGAGAGTGAGATGCCAGCTCCTTTCATTCAGTCAGTAGCTTCAAACATTTCTGGTATATGAAAAACATGTTTTTCAATGGCAAAAATCAATGAATATTGTAAATGCACAAACAGTAATATCTCCACATTGCAAGGTGCAATTCTGAAATTTTTTGCTTTTTCCTGTTAATCCTAGCATGATAAAGAAGATTCAAAGAGAGTGAGATGCCAGCTCCTTTCATTCAGTCAGTAGCTTCAAACATTTCTGGTATATGAAAAACATGTTTTTCAATGGCAAAAATCAATGAATATTGTAAATGCACAAACAGTAATATCTCCACATTGCAAGGTGCAATTCTGAAATATTTTGCTTTTTCCTGCTAATCCTAGCATGATAAAGAAGATTCAAAGAGAGTGAGATGCCAGCTCCTTTCATTCAGTCAGTAGCTTCAAACATTTCTGGTATATGAAAAACATGTTTTTCAATGGCAAAAATCAATGAATATTGTAAATGCACAAACAGTAATATCTCCACATTGCAAGGTGCAATTCTGAAATTTTTTGCTTTTTCCTGCTAATCCTAGCATGATAAAGAAGATTCAAAGAGAGTGAGATGCCAGCTCCTTTCATTCAGTCAGTAGCTTCAAACATTTCTGGTATATGAAAAACATGTTTTTCAATGGCAAAAATCAATGAATATTGTAAATGCACAAACAGTAATATCTCCACATTGCACGGTGCAATTCTGAAATTTTTAGCTTTTTCCTGTTAATCCTAGCATGATAGAAGATTCAAAGAGAGTGAGATGCCAGCTCCTTTCATTCAGTCAGTAGCTTCAAACATTTCTGGTATATGAAAAACATGTTTTTCAATGGCAAAAATCAATGAATATTGTAAATGCACAAACAGTAATATCTCCACATTGCAAGGTGCAATTCTGAAATTTTTTGCTTTTTCCTGCTAATCCTAGCATGATAAAGAAGATTCAAAGAGAGTGAGATGCCAGCTCCTTTCATTCAGTCAGTAGCTTCAAACATTTCTGGTATATGAAAAACATGTTTTTCAATGGCAAAAATCAATGAATATTGTAAATGCACAAACAGTAAAATCTCCACATTGCAAGGTGCAATTCTGAAATTTTTTGCTTTTTCCTGCTAATCCTAGCATGATAAAGAAGATACAAAGAGAGTGAGATGCCAGCTCCTTTCATTCAGTCAGTAGCTTCAAACATTTCTGGACGTTTTTCAATGGCAAAAATCAATGAATATTGTAAATGCACAAACAGTAATATCTCCACATTGCAAGGTGCAATTCTGAAATTTTTTGCTTTTTCCTGTTAATCCTAGCATGATAAAGAAGATTCAAAGAGAGTGAGATGCCAGCTCCTTTCATTCAGTCAGTAGCTTCAAACATTTCTGGTATATGAAAAACATGTTTTTCAATGGCAAAAATCAATGAATATTGTAAATGCACAAACAGTAATATCTCCACATTGCAAGGTGCAATTCTGAAATTTTTTGCTTTTTCCTGTTAATCCTAGCATGATAAAGAAGATTCAAAGAGAGTGAGATGCCAGCTCCTTTCATTCAGTCAGTAGCTTCAAACATTTCTGGTATATGAAAAACATGTTTTTCAATGGCAAAAATCAATGAATATTGTAAATGCACAAACAGTAATATCTCCACATTGCAAGGTGCAATTCTGAAATATTTTGCTTTTTCCTGCTAATCCTAGCATGATAAAGAAGATTCAAAGAGAGTGAGATGCCAGCTCCTTTCATTCAGTCAGTAGCTTCAAACATTTCTGGTATATGAAAAACATGTTTTTCAATGGCAAAAATCAATGAATATTGTAAATGCACAAACAGTAATATCTCCACATTGCAAGGTGCAATTCTGAAATTTTTTGCTTTTTCCTGCTAATCCTAGCATGATAAAGAAGATTCAAAGAGAGTGAGATGCCAGCTCCTTTCATTCAGTCAGTAGCTTCAAACATTTCTGGTATATGAAAAACATGTTTTTCAATGGCAAAAATCAATGAATATTGTAAATGCACAAACAGTAATATCTCCACATTGCACGGTGCAATTCTGAAATTTTTAGCTTTTTCCTGTTAATCCTAGCATGATAGAAGATTCAAAGAGAGTGAGATGCCAGCTCCTTTCATTCAGTCAGTAGCTTCAAACATTTCTGGTATATGAAAAACATGTTTTTCAATGGCAAAAATCAATGAATATTGTAAATGCACAAACAGTAATATCTCCACATTGCAAGGTGCAATTCTGAAATTTTTTGCTTTTTCCTGCTAATCCTAGCATGATAAAGAAGATTCAAAGAGAGTGAGATGCCAGCTCCTTTCATTCAGTCAGTAGCTTCAAACATTTCTGGTATATGAAAAACATGTTTTTCAATGGCAAAAATCAATGAATATTGTAAATGCACAAACAGTAATATCTCCACATTGCAAGGTGCAATTCTGAAATTTTTTGCTTTTTCCTGCTAATCCTAGCATGATAAAGAAGATACAAAGAGAGTGAGATGCCAGCTCCTTTCATTCAGTCAGTAGCTTCAAACATTTCTGGACGTTTTTCAATGGCAAAAATCAATGAATATTGTAAATGCACAAACAGTAATATCTCCACATTGCAAGGTGCAATTCTGAAATTTTTTGCTTTTTCCTGTTAATCCTAGCATGATAAAGAAGATTCAAAGAGAGTGAGATGCCAGCTCCTTTCATTCAGTCAGTAGCTTCAAACATTTCTGGTATATGAAAAACATGTTTTTCAATGGCAAAAATCAATGAATATTGTAAATGCACAAACAGTAATATCTCCACATTGCAAGGTGCAATTCTGAAATTTTTTGCTTTTTCCTGTTAATCCTAGCATGATAAAGAAGATTCAAAGAGAGTGAGATGCCAGCTCCTTTCATTCAGTCAGTAGCTTCAAACATTTCTGGTATATGAAAAACATGTTTTTCAATGGCAAAAATCAATGAATATTGTAAATGCACAAACAGTAATATCTCCACATTGCAAGGTGCAATTCTGAAATATTTTGCTTTTTCCTGCTAATCCTAGCATGATAAAGAATATTCAAAGAGAGTGAGATGCCAGCTCCTTTCATTCAGTCAGTAGCTTCAAACATTTCTGGTATATGAAAAACATGTTTTTCAATGGCAAAAATCAATGAATATTGTAAATGCACAAACAGTAATATCTCCACATTGCAAGGTGCAATTCTGAAATTTTTTGCTTTTTCCTGCTAATCCTAGCATGATAAAGAAGATTCAAAGAGAGTGAGATGCCAGCTCCTTTCATTCAGTCAGTAGCTTCAAACATTTCTGGACGTTTTTCAATGGCAAAAATTAATGAATATTGTAAATGCACAAACAGTAATATCTCCACATTGCAAGGTGCAATTCTGAAATTTTTTGCTTTTTCCTGCTAATCCTAGCATGATAAAGAAGATTCAAAGAGAGTGAGATGCCAGCTCCTTTCATTCAGTCAGTAGCTTCAAACATTTCTGGTATATGAAAAACATGTTTTTCAATGGCAAAAATCAATGAATATTGTAAATGCACAAACAGTAATATCTCCACATTGCAAGGTGCAATTCTGAAATTTTTTGCTTTTTCCTGTTAATCCTAGCATGATAAAGAAGATTCAAAGAGAGTGAGATGCCAGCTCCTTTCATTCAGTCAGTAGCTTCAAACATTTCTGGTATATGAAAAACATGTTTTTCAATGGCAAAAATCAATGAATATTGTAAATGCACAAACAGTAATATCTCCACATTGCAAGGTGCAATTCTGAAATATTTTGCTTTTTCCTGCTAATCCTAGCATGATAAAGAAGATTCAAAGAGAGTGAGATGCCAGCTCCTTTCATTCAGTCAGTAGCTTCAAACATTTCTGGTATATGAAAAACATGTTTTTCAATGGCAAAAATCAATGAATATTGTAAATGCACAAACAGTAATATCTCCACATTGCAAGGTGCAATTCTGAAATTTTTTGCTTTTTCCTGCTAATCCTAGCATGATAAAGAAGATTCAAAGAGAGTGAGATGCCAGCTCCTTTCATTCAGTCAGTAGCTTCAAACATTTCTGGTATATGAAAAACATGTTTTTCAATGGCAAAAATCAATGAATATTGTAAATGCACAAACAGTAATATCTCCACATTGCACGGTGCAATTCTGAAATTTTTAGCTTTTTCCTGTTAATCCTAGCATGATAGAAGATTCAAAGAGAGTGAGATGCCAGCTCCTTTCATTCAGTCAGTAGCTTCAAACATTTCTGGTATATGAAAAACATGTTTTTCAATGGCAAAAATCAATGAATATTGTAAATGCACAAACAGTAATATCTCCACATTGCAAGGTGCAATTCTGAAATTTTTTGCTTTTTCCTGCTAATCCTAGCATGATAAAGAAGATTCAAAGAGAGTGAGATGCCAGCTCCTTTCATTCAGTCAGTAGCTTCAAACATTTCTGGTATATGAAAAACATGTTTTTCAATGGCAAAAATCAATGAATATTGTAAATGCACAAACAGTAATATCTCCACATTGCAAGGTGCAATTCTGAAATTTTTTGCTTTTTCCTGCTAATCCTAGCATGATAAAGAAGATTCAAAGAGAGTGAGATGCCAGCTCCTTTCATTCAGTCAGTAGCTTCAAACATTTCTGGACGTTTTTCAATGGCAAAAATCAATGAATATTGTAAATGCACAAACAGTAATATCTCCACATTGCAAGGTGCAATTCTGAAATTTTTTGCTTTTTCCTGTTAATACTAGCATGATAAAGAAGATTCAAAGAGAGTGAGATGCCAGCTCCTTTCATTCAGTCAGTAGCTTCAAACATTTCTGGTATATGAAAAACATGTTTTTCAATGGCAAAAATCAATGAATATTGTAAATGCACAAACAGTAATATCTCCACATTGCAAGGTGCAATTCTGAAATTTTTTGCTTTTTCCTGTTAATCCTAGCATGATAAAGAAGATTCAAAGAGAGTGAGATGCCAGCTCCTTTCATTCAGTCAGTAGCTTCAAACATTTCTGGTATATGAAAAACATGTTTTTCAATGGCAAAAATCAATGAATATTGTAAATGCACAAACAGTAATATCTCCACATTGCAAGGTGCAATTCTGAAATATTTTGCTTTTTCCTGCTAATCCTAGCATGATAAAGAAGATTCAAAGAGAGTGAGATGCCAGCTCCTTTCATTCAGTCAGTAGCTTCAAACATTTCTGGTATATGAAAAACATGTTTTTCAATGGCAAAAATCAATGAATATTGTAAATGCACAAACAGTAATATCTCCACATTGCAAGGTGCAATTCTGAAATTTTTTGCTTTTTCCTGCTAATCCTAGCATGATAAAGAAGATTCAAAGAGAGTGAGATGCCAGCTCCTTTCATTCAGTCAGTAGCTTCAAACATTTCTGGTATATGAAAAACATGTTTTTCAATGGCAAAAATCAATGAATATTGTAAATGCACAAACAGTAATATCTCCACATTGCAAGGAGCAATTCTGAAATTTTTTGCTTTTTCCTGCTAATCCTAGCATGATAAAGAAGATACAAAGAGAGTGAGATGCCAGCTCCTTTCATTCAGTCAGTAGCTTCAAACATTTCTGGACGTTTTTCAATGGCAAAAATCAATGAATATTGTAAATGCACAAACAGTAATATCTCCACATTGCAAGGTGCAATTCTGAAATTTTTTGCTTTTTCCTGTTAATCCTAGCATGATAAAGAAGATTCAAAGAGAGTGAGATGCCAGCTCCTTTCATTCAGTCAGTAGCTTCAAACATTTCTGGTATATGAAAAACATGTTTTTCAATGGCAAAAATCAATGAATATTGTAAATGCACAAACAGTAATATCTCCACATTGCAAGGTGCAATTCTGAAATTTTTTGCTTTTTCCTGTTAATCCTAGCATGATAAAGAAGATTCAAAGAGAGTGAGATGCCAGCTCCTTTCATTCAGTCAGTAGCTTCAAACATTTCTGGTATATGAAAAACATGTTTTTCAATGGCAAAAATCAATGAATATTGTAAATGCACAAACAGTAATATCTCCACATTGCAAGGTGCAATTCTGAAATATTTTGCTTTTTCCTGCTAATCCTAGCATGATAAAGAAGATTCAAAGAGAGTGAGATGCCAGCTCCTTTCATTCAGTCAGTAGCTTCAAACATTTCTGGTATATGAAAAACATGTTTTTCAATGGCAAAAATCAATGAATATTGTAAATGCACAAACAGTAATATCTCCACATTGCAAGGTGCAATTCTGAAATTTTTTGCTTTTTCCTGCTAATCCTAGCATGATAAAGAAGATTCAAAGAGAGTGAGATGCCAGCTCCTTTCATTCAGTCAGTAGCTTCAAACATTTCTGGACGTTTTTCAATGGCAAAAATTAATGAATATTGTAAATGCACAAACAGTAATATCTCCACATTGCAAGGTGCAATTCTGAAATTTTTTGCTTTTTCCTGCTAATCCTAGCATGATAAAGAAGATTCAAAGAGAGTGAGATGCCAGCTCCTTTCATTCAGTCAGTAGCTTCAAACATTTCTGGTATATGAAAAACATGTTTTTCAATGGCAAAAATCAATGAATATTGTAAATGCACAAACAGTAATATCTCCACATTGCAAGGTGCAATTCTGAAATTTTTTGCTTTTTCCTGTTAATCCTAGCATGATAAAGAAGATTCAAAGAGAGTGAGATGCCAGCTCCTTTCATTCAGTCAGTAGCTTCAAACATTTCTGGTATATGAAAAACATGTTTTTCAATGGCAAAAATCAATGAATATTGTAAATGCACAAACAGTAATATCTCCACATTGCAAGGTGCAATTCTGAAATATTTTGCTTTTTCCTGCTAATCCTAGCATGATAAAGAAGATTCAAAGAGAGTGAGATGCCAGCTCCTTTCATTCAGTCAGTAGCTTCAAACATTTCTGGTATATGAAAAACATGTTTTTCAATGGCAAAAATCAATGAATATTGTAAATGCACAAACAGTAATATCTCCACATTGCAAGGTGCAATTCTGAAATTTTTTGCTTTTTCCTGCTAATCCTAGCATGATAAAGAAGATTCAAAGAGAGTGAGATGCCAGCTCCTTTCATTCAGTCAGTAGCTTCAAACATTTCTGGTATATGAAAAACATGTTTTTCAATGGCAAAAATCAATGAATATTGTAAATGCACAAACAGTAATATCTCCACATTGCACGGTGCAATTCTGAAATTTTTAGCTTTTTCCTGTTAATCCTAGCATGATAGAAGATTCAAAGAGAGTGAGATGCCAGCTCCTTTCATTCAGTCAGTAGCTTCAAACATTTCTGGTATATGAAAAACATGTTTTTCAATGGCAAAAATCAATGAATATTGTAAATGCACAAACAGTAATATCTCCACATTGCAAGGTGCAATTCTGAAATTTTTTGCTTTTTCCTGCTAATCCTAGCATGATAAAGAAGATTCAAAGAGAGTGAGATGCCAGCTCCTTTCATTCAGTCAGTAGCTTCAAACATTTCTGGTATATGAAAAACATGTTTTTCAATGGCAAAAATCAATGAATATTGTAAATGCACAAACAGTAATATCTCCACATTGCAAGGTGCAATTCTGAAATTTTTTGCTTTTTCCTGCTAATCCTAGCATGATAAAGAAGATTCAAAGAGAGTGAGATGCCAGCTCCTTTCATTCAGTCAGTAGCTTCAAACATTTCTGGACGTTTTTCAATGGCAAAAATCAATGAATATTGTAAATGCACAAACAGTAATATCTCCACATTGCAAGGTGCAATTCTGAAATTTTTTGCTTTTTCCTGTTAATACTAGCATGATAAAGAAGATTCAAAGAGAGTGAGATGCCAGCTCCTTTCATTCAGTCAGTAGCTTCAAACATTTCTGGTATATGAAAAACATGTTTTTCAATGGCAAAAATCAATGAATATTGTAAATGCACAAACAGTAATATCTCCACATTGCAAGGTGCAATTCTGAAATTTTTTGCTTTTTCCTGTTAATCCTAGCATGATAAAGAAGATTCAAAGAGAGTGAGATGCCAGCTCCTTTCATTCAGTCAGTAGCTTCAAACATTTCTGGTATATGAAAAACATGTTTTTCAATGGCAAAAATCAATGAATATTGTAAATGCACAAACAGTAATATCTCCACATTGCAAGGTGCAATTCTGAAATATTTTGCTTTTTCCTGCTAATCCTAGCATGATAAAGAAGATTCAAAGAGAGTGAGATGCCAGCTCCTTTCATTCAGTCAGTAGCTTCAAACATTTCTGGTATATGAAAAACATGTTTTTCAATGGCAAAAATCAATGAATATTGTAAATGCACAAACAGTAATATCTCCACATTGCAAGGTGCAATTCTGAAATTTTTTGCTTTTTCCTGCTAATCCTAGCATGATAAAGAAGATTCAAAGAGAGTGAGATGCCAGCTCCTTTCATTCAGTCAGTAGCTTCAAACATTTCTGGACGTTTTTCAATGGCAAAAATTAATGAATATTGTAAATGCACAAACAGTAATATCTCCACATTGCAAGGTGCAATTCTGAAATTTTTTGCTTTTTCCTGCTAATCCTAGCATGATAAAGAAGATTCAAAGAGAGTGAGATGCCAGCTCCTTTCATTCAGTCAGTAGCTTCAAACATTTCTGGTATATGAAAAACATGTTTTTCAATGGCAAAAATCAATGAATATTGTAAATGCACAAACAGTAATATCTCCACATTGCAAGGTGCAATTCTGAAATTTTTTGCTTTTTCCTGTTAATCCTAGCATGATAAAGAAGATTCAAAGAGAGTGAGATGCCAGCTCCTTTCATTCAGTCAGTAGCTTCAAACATTTCTGGTATATGAAAAACATGTTTTTCAATGGCAAAAATCAATGAATATTGTAAATGCACAAACCGTAATATCTCCACATTGCAAGGTGCAATTCTGAAATATTTTGCTTTTTCCTGCTAATCCTAGCATGATAAAGAAGATTCAAAGAGAGTGAGATGCCAGCTCCTTTCATTCAGTCAGTAGCTTCAAACATTTCTGGTATATGAAAAACATGTTTTTCAATGGCAAAAATCAATGAATATTGTAAATGCACAAACAGTAATATCTCCACATTGCAAGGTGCAATTCTGAAATTTTTTGCTTTTTCCTGCTAATCCTAGCATGATAAAGAAGATTCAAAGAGAGTGAGATGCCAGCTCCTTTCATTCAGTCAGTAGCTTCAAACATTTCTGGACGTTTTTCAATGGCAAAAATTAATGAATATTGTAAATGCACAAACAGTAATATCTCCACATTGCAAGGTGCAATTCTGAAATTTTTTGCTTTTTCCTGCTAATCCTAGCATGATAAAGAAGATTCAAAGAGAGTGAGATGCCAGCTCCTTTCATTCAGTCAGTAGCTTCAAACATTTCTGGTATATGAAAAACATGTTTTTCAATGGCAAAAATCAATGAATATTGTAAATGCACAAACAGTAATATCTCCACATTGCAAGGTGCAATTCTGAAATTTTTTGCTTTTTCCTGCTAATCCTAGCATGATAAAGAAGATTCAAAGAGAGTGAGATGCCAGCTCCTTTCATTCAGTCAGTAGCTTCAAACATTTCTGGTATATGAAAAACATGTTTTTCAATGGCAAAAATCAATGAATATTGTAAATGCACAAACAGTAATATCTCCACATTGCAAGGTGCAATTCTGAAATATTTTGCTTTTTCCTGCTAATCCTAGCATGATAAAGAAGATTCAAAGAGAGTGAGATGCCAGCTCCTTTCATTCAGTCAGTAGCTTCAAACATTTCTGGTATATGAAAAACATGTTTTTCAATGGCAAAAATCAATGAATATTGTAAATGCACAAACAGTAATATCTCCACATTGCAAGGTGCAATTCTGAAATTTTTTGCTTTTTCCTGCTAATCCTAGCATGATAAAGAAGATTCAAAGAGAGTGAGATGCCAGCTCCTTTCATTCAGTCAGTAGCTTCAAACATTTCTGGTATATGAAAAACATGTTTTTCAATGGCAAAAATCAATGAATATTGTAAATGCACAAACAGTAATATCTCCACATTGCACGGTGCAATTCTGAAATTTTTAGCTTTTTCCTGTTAATCCTAGCATGATAGAAGATTCAAAGAGAGTGAGATGCCAGCTCCTTTCATTCAGTCAGTAGCTTCAAACATTTCTGGTATATGAAAAACATGTTTTTCAATGGCAAAAATCAATGAATATTGTAAATGCACAAACAGTAATATCTCCACATTGCAAGGTGCAATTCTGAAATTTTTTGCTTTTTCCTGCTAATCCTAGCATGATAAAGAAGATTCAAAGAGAGTGAGATGCCAGCTCCTTTCATTCAGTCAGTAGCTTCAAACATTTCTGGTATATGAAAAACATGTTTTTCAATGGCAAAAATCAATGAATATTGTAAATGCACAAACAGTAATATCTCCACATTGCAAGGTGCAATTCTGAAATTTTTTGCTTTTTCCTGCTAATCCTAGCATGATAAAGAAGATTCAAAGAGAGTGAGATGCCAGCTCCTTTCATTCAGTCAGTAGCTTCAAACATTTCTGGACGTTTTTCAATGGCAAAAATCAATGAATATTGTAAATGCACAAACAGTAATATCTCCACATTGCAAGGTGCAATTCTGAAATTTTTTGCTTTTTCCTGTTAATACTAGCATGATAAAGAAGATTCAAAGAGAGTGAGATGCCAGCTCCTTTCATTCAGTCAGTAGCTTCAAACATTTCTGGTATATGAAAAACATGTTTTTCAATGGCAAAAATCAATGAATATTGTAAATGCACAAACAGTAATATCTCCACATTGCAAGGTGCAATTCTGAAATTTTTTGCTTTTTCCTGTTAATCCTAGCATGATAAAGAAGATTCAAAGAGAGTGAGATGCCAGCTCCTTTCATTCAGTCAGTAGCTTCAAACATTTCTGGTATATGAAAAACATGTTTTTCAATGGCAAAAATCAATGAATATTGTAAATGCACAAACAGTAATATCTCCACATTGCAAGGTGCAATTCTGAAATATTTTGCTTTTTCCTGCTAATCCTAGCATGATAAAGAAGATTCAAAGAGAGTGAGATGCCAGCTCCTTTCATTCAGTCAGTAGCTTCAAACATTTCTGGTATATGAAAAACATGTTTTTCAATGGCAAAAATCAATGAATATTGTAAATGCACAAACAGTAATATCTCCACATTGCAAGGTGCAATTCTGAAATTTTTTGCTTTTTCCTGCTAATCCTAGCATGATAAAGAAGATTCAAAGAGAGTGAGATGCCAGCTCCTTTCATTCAGTCAGTAGCTTCAAACATTTCTGGACGTTTTTCAATGGCAAAAATTAATGAATATTGTAAATGCACAAACAGTAATATCTCCACATTGCAAGGTGCAATTCTGAAATTTTTTGCTTTTTCCTGCTAATCCTAGCATGATAAAGAAGATTCAAAGAGAGTGAGATGCCAGCTCCTTTCATTCAGTCAGTAGCTTCAAACATTTCTGGTATATGAAAAACATGTTTTTCAATGGCAAAAATCAATGAATATTGTAAATGCACAAACAGTAATATCTCCACATTGCAAGGTGCAATTCTGAAATTTTTTGCTTTTTCCTGTTAATCCTAGCATGATAAAGAAGATTCAAAGAGAGTGAGATGCCAGCTCCTTTCATTCAGTCAGTAGCTTCAAACATTTCTGGTATATGAAAAACATGTTTTTCAATGGCAAAAATCAATGAATATTGTAAATGCACAAACCGTAATATCTCCACATTGCAAGGTGCAATTCTGAAATATTTTGCTTTTTCCTGCTAATCCTAGCATGATAAAGAAGATTCAAAGAGAGTGAGATGCCAGCTCCTTTCATTCAGTCAGTAGCTTCAAACATTTCTGGTATATGAAAAACATGTTTTTCAATGGCAAAAATCAATGAATATTGTAAATGCACAAACAGTAATATCTCCACATTGCAAGGTGCAATTCTGAAATTTTTTGCTTTTTCCTGCTAATCCTAGCATGATAAAGAAGATTCAAAGAGAGTGAGATGCCAGCTCCTTTCATTCAGTCAGTAGCTTCAAACATTTCTGGACGTTTTTCAATGGCAAAAATTAATGAATATTGTAAATGCACAAACAGTAATATCTCCACATTGCAAGGTGCAATTCTGAAATTTTTTGCTTTTTCCTGCTAATCCTAGCATGATAAAGAAGATTCAAAGAGAGTGAGATGCCAGCTCCTTTCATTCAGTCAGTAGCTTCAAACATTTCTGGTATATGAAAAACATGTTTTTCAATGGCAAAAATCAATGAATATTGTAAATGCACAAACAGTAATATCTCCACATTGCAAGGTGCAATTCTGAAATTTTTTGCTTTTTCCTGCTAATCCTAGCATGATAAAGAAGATTCAAAGAGAGTGAGATGCCAGCTCCTTTCATTCAGTCAGTAGCTTCAAACATTTCTGGTATATGAAAAACATGTTTTTCAATGGCAAAAATCAATGAATATTGTAAATGCACAAACAGTAATATCTCCACATTGCACGGTGCAATTCTGAAATTTTTAGCTTTTTCCTGTTAATCCTAGCATGATAAAGAAGATTCAAAGAGAGTGAGATGCCAGCTCCTTTCATTCAGTCAGTAGCTTCAAACATTTCTGGTATATGAAAAACATGTTTTTCAATGGCAAAAATCAATGAATATTGTAAATGCACAAACAGTAATATCTCCACATTGCAAGGTGCAATTCTGAAATTTTTTGCTTTTTCCTGTTAATCCTAGCATGATAAAGAAGATTCAAAGAGAGTGAGATGCCAGCTCCTTTCATTCAGTCAGTAGCTTCAAACATTTCTGGTATATGAAAAACATGTTTTTCAATGGCAAAAATCAATGAATATTGTAAATGCACAAACAGTAATATCTCCACATTGCAAGGTGCAATTCTGAAATTTTTTGCTTTTTCCTGCTAATCCTAGCATGATAAAGAAGATTCAGAGTGAGATGCCAGCTCCTTTCATTCAGTCAGTAGCTTCAAACATTTCTGGTATATGAAAAACATGTTTTTCAATGGCAAAAATCAATGAATATTGTAAATGCACAAACAGTAATATCTCCACATTGCATGGTGCAATTCTGAAATTTTTAGCTTTTTCCTGTTAATCCTAGCATGATAAAGAAGATTCAAAGAGAGTGAGATGCCAGCTCCTTTCATTCAGTCAGTAGCTTCAAACATTTCTGGTATATGAAAAACATGTTTTTCAATGGCAAAAATCAATGAATATTGTAAATGCACAAACAGTAATATCTCCACATTGCAAGGTGCAATTCTGAAATTTTTTGCTTTTTCCTGCTAATCCTAGCATGATAAAGAAGATTCAAAGAGAGTGAGATGCCAGCTCCTTTCATTCAGTCAGTAGCTTCAAACATTTCTGGACGTTTTTCAATGGCAAAAATTAATGAATATTGTAAATGCACAAACAGTAATATCTCCACATTGCAAGGTGCAATTCTGAAATTTTTTGCTTTTTCCTGCTAATCCTAGCATGATAAAGAAGATTCAAAGAGAGTGAGATGCCAGCTCCTTTCATTCAGTCAGTAGCTTCAAACATTTCTGGTATATGAAAAACATGTTTTTCAATGGCAAAAATCAATGAATATTGTAAATGCACAAACAGTAATATCTCCACATTGCAAGGTGCAATTCTGAAATTTTTTGCTTTTTCCTGTTAATCCTAGCATGATAAAGAAGATTCAAAGAGAGTGAGATGCCAGCTCCTTTCATTCAGTCAGTAGCTTCAAACATTTCTGGTATATGAAAAACATGTTTTTCAATGGCAAAAATCAATGAATATTGTAAATGCACAAACAGTAATATCTCCACATTGCAAGGTGCAATTCTGAAATTTTTTGCTTTTTCCTGCTAATCCTAGCATGATAAAGAAGATTCAAAGAGAGTGAGATGCCAGCTCCTTTCATTCAGTCAGTAGCTTCAAACATTTCTGGACGTTTTTCAATGGCAAAAATTAATGAATATTGTAAATGCACAAACAGTAATATCTCCACATTGCAAGGTGCAATTCTGAAATTTTTTGCTTTTTCCTGCTAATCCTAGCATGATAAAGAAGATTCAAAGAGAGTGAGATGCCAGCTCCTTTCATTCAGTCAGTAGCTTCAAACATTTCTGGTATATGAAAAACATGTTTTTCAATGGCAAAAATCAATGAATATTGTAAATGCACAAACAGTAATATCTCCACATTGCAAGGTGCAATTCTGAAATTTTTTGCTTTTTCCTGTTAATCCTAGCATGATAAAGAAGATTCAAAGAGAGTGAGATGCCAGCTCCTTTCATTCAGTCAGTAGCTTCAAACATTTCTGGTATATGAAAAACATGTTTTTCAATGGCAAAAATCAATGAATATTGTAAATGCACAAACAGTAATATCTCCACATTGCAAGGTGCAATTCTGAAATATTTTGCTTTTTCCTGCTAATCCTAGCATGATAAAGAAGATTCAAAGAGAGTGAGATGCCAGCTCCTTTCATTCAGTCAGTAGCTTCAAACATTTCTGGTATATGAAAAACATGTTTTTCAATGGCAAAAATCAATGAATATTGTAAATGCACAAACAGTAATATCTCCACATTGCAAGGTGCAATTCTGAAATTTTTTGCTTTTTCCTGCTAATCCTAGCATGATAAAGAAGATTCAAAGAGAGTGAGATGCCAGCTCCTTTCATTCAGTCAGTAGCTTCAAACATTTCTGGACGTTTTTCAATGGCAAAAATTAATGAATATTGTAAATGCACAAACAGTAATATCTCCACATTGCAAGGTGCAATTCTGAAATTTTTTGCTTTTTCCTGCTAATCCTAGCATGATAAAGAAGATTCAAAGAGAGTGAGATGCCAGCTCCTTTCATTCAGTCAGTAGCTTCAAACATTTCTGGTATATGAAAAACATGTTTTTCAATGGCAAAAATCAATGAATATTGTAAATGCACAAACAGTAATATCTCCACATTGCAAGGTGCAATTCTGAAATTTTTTGCTTTTTCCTGTTAATCCTAGCATGATAAAGAAGATTCAAAGAGAGTGAGATGCCAGCTCCTTTCATTCAGTCAGTAGCTTCAAACATTTCTGGTATATGAAAAACATGTTTTTCAATGGCAAAAATCAATGAATATTGTAAATGCACAAACCGTAATATCTCCACATTGCAAGGTGCAATTCTGAAATATTTTGCTTTTTCCTGCTAATCCTAGCATGATAAAGAAGATTCAAAGAGAGTGAGATGCCAGCTCCTTTCATTCAGTCAGTAGCTTCAAACATTTCTGGTATATGAAAAACATGTTTTTCAATGGCAAAAATCAATGAATATTGTAAATGCACAAACAGTAATATCTCCACATTGCAAGGTGCAATTCTGAAATTTTTTGCTTTTTCCTGCTAATCCTAGCATGATAAAGAAGATTCAAAGAGAGTGAGATGCCAGCTCCTTTCATTCAGTCAGTAGCTTCAAACATTTCTGGACGTTTTTCAATGGCAAAAATTAATGAATATTGTAAATGCACAAACAGTAATATCTCCACATTGCAAGGTGCAATTCTGAAATTTTTTGCTTTTTCCTGCTAATCCTAGCATGATAAAGAAGATTCAAAGAGAGTGAGATGCCAGCTCCTTTCATTCAGTCAGTAGCTTCAAACATTTCTGGTATATGAAAAACATGTTTTTCAATGGCAAAAATCAATGAATATTGTAAATGCACAAACAGTAATATCTCCACATTGCAAGGTGCAATTCTGAAATTTTTTGCTTTTTCCTGCTAATCCTAGCATGATAAAGAAGATTCAAAGAGAGTGAGATGCCAGCTCCTTTCATTCAGTCAGTAGCTTCAAACATTTCTGGTATATGAAAAACATGTTTTTCAATGGCAAAAATCAATGAATATTGTAAATGCACAAACAGTAATATCTCCACATTGCACGGTGCAATTCTGAAATTTTTAGCTTTTTCCTGTTAATCCTAGCATGATAAAGAAGATTCAAAGAGAGTGAGATGCCAGCTCCTTTCATTCAGTCAGTAGCTTCAAACATTTCTGGTATATGAAAAACATGTTTTTCAATGGCAAAAATCAATGAATATTGTAAATGCACAAACAGTAATATCTCCACATTGCAAGGTGCAATTCTGAAATTTTTTGCTTTTTCCTGTTAATCCTAGCATGATAAAGAAGATTCAAAGAGAGTGAGATGCCAGCTCCTTTCATTCAGTCAGTAGCTTCAAACATTTCTGGTATATGAAAAACATGTTTTTCAATGGCAAAAATCAATGAATATTGTAAATGCACAAACAGTAATATCTCCACATTGCAAGGTGCAATTCTGAAATTTTTTGCTTTTTCCTGCTAATCCTAGCATGATAAAGAAGATTCAGAGTGAGATGCCAGCTCCTTTCATTCAGTCAGTAGCTTCAAACATTTCTGGTATATGAAAAACATGTTTTTCAATGGCAAAAATCAATGAATATTGTAAATGCACAAACAGTAATATCTCCACATTGCATGGTGCAATTCTGAAATTTTTAGCTTTTTCCTGTTAATCCTAGCATGATAAAGAAGATTCAAAGAGAGTGAGATGCCAGCTCCTTTCATTCAGTCAGTAGCTTCAAACATTTCTGGTATATGAAAAACATGTTTTTCAATGGCAAAAATCAATGAATATTGTAAATGCACAAACAGTAATATCTCCACATTGCAAGGTGCAATTCTGAAATTTTTTGCTTTTTCCTGCTAATCCTAGCATGATAAAGAAGATTCAAAGAGAGTGAGATGCCAGCTCCTTTCATTCAGTCAGTAGCTTCAAACATTTCTGGACGTTTTTCAATGGCAAAAATTAATGAATATTGTAAATGCACAAACAGTAATATCTCCACATTGCAAGGTGCAATTCTGAAATTTTTTGCTTTTTCCTGCTAATCCTAGCATGATAAAGAAGATTCAAAGAGAGTGAGATGCCAGCTCCTTTCATTCAGTCAGTAGCTTCAAACATTTCTGGTATATGAAAAACATGTTTTTCAATGGCAAAAATCAATGAATATTGTAAATGCACAAACAGTAATATCTCCACATTGCAAGGTGCAATTCTGAAATTTTTTGCTTTTTCCTGTTAATCCTAGCATGATAAAGAAGATTCAAAGAGAGTGAGATGCCAGCTCCTTTCATTCAGTCAGTAGCTTCAAACATTTCTGGTATATGAAAAACATGTTTTTCAATGGCAAAAATCAATGAATATTGTAAATGCACAAACAGTAATATCTCCACATTGCAAGGTGCAATTCTGAAATTTTTTGCTTTTTCCTGCTAATCCTAGCATGATAAAGAAGATTCAAAGAGAGTGAGATGCCAGCTCCTTTCATTCAGTCAGTAGCTTCAAACATTTCTGGACGTTTTTCAATGGCAAAAATTAATGAATATTGTAAATGCACAAACAGTAATATCTCCACATTGCAAGGTGCAATTCTGAAATTTTTTGCTTTTTCCTGCTAATCCTAGCATGATAAAGAAGATTCAAAGAGAGTGAGATGCCAGCTCCTTTCATTCAGTCAGTAGCTTCAAACATTTCTGGTATATGAAAAACATGTTTTTCAATGGCAAAAATCAATGAATATTGTAAATGCACAAACAGTAATATCTCCACATTGCAAGGTGCAATTCTGAAATTTTTTGCTTTTTCCTGCTAATCCTAGCATGATAAAGAAGATTCAAAGAGAGTGAGATGCCAGCTCCTTTCATTCAGTCAGTAGCTTCAAACATTTCTGGTATATGAAAAACATGTTTTTCAATGGCAAAAATCAATGAATATTGTAAATGCACAAACAGTAATATCTCCACATTGCACGGTGCAATTCTGAAATTTTTAGCTTTTTCCTGTTAATCCTAGCATGATAAAGAAGATTCAAAGAGAGTGAGATGCCAGCTCCTTTCATTCAGTCAGTAGCTTCAAACATTTCTGGTATATGAAAAACATGTTTTTCAATGGCAAAAATCAATGAATATTGTAAATGCACAAACAGTAATATCTCCACATTGCAAGGTGCAATTCTGAAATTTTTTGCTTTTTCCTGTTAATCCTAGCATGATAAAGAAGATTCAAAGAGAGTGAGATGCCAGCTCCTTTCATTCAGTCAGTAGCTTCAAACATTTCTGGTATATGAAAAACATGTTTTTCAATGGCAAAAATCAATGAATATTGTAAATGCACAAACAGTAATATCTCCACATTGCAAGGTGCAATTCTGAAATTTTTTGCTTTTTCCTGCTAATCCTAGCATGATAAAGAAGATTCAGAGTGAGATGCCAGCTCCTTTCATTCAGTCAGTAGCTTCAAACATTTCTGGTATATGAAAAACATGTTTTTCAATGGCAAAAATCAATGAATATTGTAAATGCACAAACAGTAATATCTCCACATTGCAAGGTGCAATTCTGAAATTTTTTGCTTTTTCCTGTTAATCCTAGCATGATAAAGAAGATTCAAAGAGAGTGAGATGCCAGCTCCTTTCATTCAGTCAGTAGCTTCAAACATTTCTGGTATATGAAAAACATGTTTTTCAATGGCAAAAATCAATGAATATTGTAAATGCACAAACAGTAATATCTCCACATTGCAAGGTGCAATTCTGAAATTTTTTGCTTTTTCCTGCTAATCCTAGCATGATAAAGAAGATTCAAAGAGAGTGAGATGCCAGCTCCTTTCATTCAGTCAGTAGCTTCAAACATTTCTGGTATATGAAAAACATGTTTTTCAATGGCAAAAATCAATGAATATTGTAAATGCACAAACAGTAATATCTCCACATTGCAAGGTGCAATTCTGAAATTTTTTGCTTTTTCCTGCTAATCCTAGCATGATAAAGAAGATTCAAAGAGAGTGAGATGCCAGCTCCTTTCATTCAGTCAGTAGCTTCAAACATTTCTGGTATATGAAAAACATGTTTTTCAATGGCAAAAATCAATGAATATTGTAAATGCACAAACAGTAATATCTCCACATTGCACGGTGCAATTCTGAAATTTTTAGCTTTTTCCTGTTAATCCTAGCATGATAAAGAAGATTCAAAGAGAGTGAGATGCCAGCTCCTTTCATTCAGTCAGTGGCTTCAAACATTTCTGGTATATGAAAAACATGTTTTTCAATGGCAAAAATCAATGAATATTGTAAATGCACAAACAGTAATATCTCCACATTGCAAGGTGCAATTCTGAAATTTTTTGCTTTTTCCTGCTAATCCTAGCATGATAAAGAAGATTCAAAGAGAGTGAGATGCCAGCTCCTTTCATTCAGTCAGTAGCTTCAAACATTTCTGGTATATGAAAAACATGTTTTTCAATGGCAAAAATCAATGAATATTGTAAATGCACAAACAGTAATATCTCCACATTGCACGGTGCAATTCTGAAATTTTTAGCTTTTTCCTGTTAATCCTAGCATGATAAAGAAGATTCAAAGAGAGTGAGATGCCAGCTCCTTTCATTCAGTCAGTAGCTTCAAACATTTCTGGTATATGAAAAACATGTTTTTCAATGGCAAAAATCAATGAATATTGTAAATGCACAAACAGTAATATCTCCACATTGCAAGGTGCAATTCTGAAATTTTTTGCTTTTTCCTGCTAATCCTAGCATGATAAAGAAGATTCAAAGAGAGTGAGATGCCAGCTCCTTTCATTCAGTCAGTAGCTTCAAACATTTCTGGTATATGAAAAACATGTTTTTCAATGGCAAAAATCAATGAATATTGTAAATGCACAAACAGTAATATCTCCACATTGCATGGTGCAATTCTGAAATTTTTAGCTTTTTCCTGTTAATCCTAGCATGATAGAAGATTCAAAGAGAGTGAGATGCCAGCTCCTTTCATTCAGTCAGTAGCTTCAAACATTTCTGGTATATGAAAAACATGTTTTTCAATGGCAAAAATCAATGAATATTGTAAATGCACAAACAGTAATATCTCCACATTGCAAGGTGCAATTCTGAAATTTTTTGCTTTTTCCTGCTAATCCTAGCATGATAAAGAAGATTCAGAGTGAGATGCCAGCTCCTTTCATTCAGTCAGTAGCTTCAAACATTTCTGGTATATGAAAAACATGTTTTTCAATGGCAAAAATCAATGAATATTGTAAATGCACAAACAGTAATATCTCCACATTGCATGGTGCAATTCTGAAATTTTTAGCTTTTTCCTGTTAATCCTAGCATGATAAAGAAGATTCAAAGAGAGTGAGATGCCAGCTCCTTTCATTCAGTCAGTAGCTTCAAACATTTCTGGTATATGAAAAACATGTTTTTCAATGGCAAAAATCAATGAATATTGTAAATGCACAAACAGTAATATCTCCACATTGCAAGGTGCAATTCTGAAATTTTTTGCTTTTTCCTGCTAATCCTAGCATGATAAAGAAGATTCAAAGAGAGTGAGATGCCAGCTCCTTTCATTCAGTCAGTAGCTTCAAACATTTCTGGTATATGAAAAACATGTTTTTCAATGGCAAAAATCAATGAATATTGTAAATGCACAAACAGTAATATCTCCACATTGCACGGTGCAATTCTGAAATTTTTAGCTTTTTCCTGTTAATCCTAGCATGATAAAGAAGATTCAAAGAGAGTGAGATGCCAGCTCCTTTCATTCAGTCAGTAGCTTCAAACATTTCTGGTATATGAAAAACATGTTTTTCAATGGCAAAAATCAATGAATATTGTAAATGCACAAACAGTAATATCTCCACATTGCAAGGTGCAATTCTGAAATTTTTTGCTTTTTCCTGTTAATCCTAGCATGATAAAGAAGATTCAAAGAGAGTGAGATGCCAGCTCCTTTCATTCAGTCAGTAGCTTCAAACATTTCTGGTATATGAAAAACATGTTTTTCAATGGCAAAAATCAATGAATATTGTAAATGCACAAACAGTAATATCTCCACATTGCAAGGTGCAATTCTGAAATTTTTTGCTTTTTCCTGCTAATCCTAGCATGATAAAGAAGATTCAAAGAGAGTGAGATGCCAGCTCCTTTCATTCAGTCAGTAGCTTCAAACATTTCTGGTATATGAAAAACATGTTTTTCAATGGCAAAAATCAATGAATATTGTAAATGCACAAACAGTAATATCTCCACATTGCACGGTGCAATTCTGAAATTTTTAGCTTTTTCCTGTTAATCCTAGCATGATAAAGAAGATTCAAAGAGAGTGAGATGCCAGCTCCTTTCATTCAGTCAGTAGCTTCAAACATTTCTGGTATATGAAAAACATGTTTTTCAATGGCAAAAATCAATGAATATTGTAAATGCACAAACAGTAATATCTCCACATTGCAAGGTGCAATTCTGAAATTTTTTGCTTTTTCCTGCTAATCCTAGCATGATAAAGAAGATTCAAAGAGAGTGAGATGCCAGCTCCTTTCATTCAGTCAGTAGCTTCAAACATTTCTGGTATATGAAAAACATGTTTTTCAATGGCAAAAATCAATGAATATTGTAAATGCACAAACAGTAATATCTCCACATTGCACGGTGCAATTCTGAAATTTTTAGCTTTTTCCTGTTAATCCTAGCATGATAAAGAAGATTCAAAGAGAGTGAGATGCCAGCTCCTTTCATTCAGTCAGTAGCTTCAAACATTTCTGGTATATGAAAAACATGTTTTTCAATGGCAAAAATCAATGAATATTGTAAATGCACAAACAGTAATATCTCCACATTGCAAGGTGCAATTCTGAAATTTTTTGCTTTTTCCTGCTAATCCTAGCATGATAAAGAAGATTCAAAGAGAGTGAGATGCCAGCTCCTTTCATTCAGTCAGTAGCTTCAAACATTTCTGGTATATGAAAAACATGTTTTTCAATGGCAAAAATCAATGAATATTGTAAATGCACAAACAGTAATATCTCCACATTGCATGGTGCAATTCTGAAATTTTTAGCTTTTTCCTGTTAATCCTAGCATGATAGAAGATTCAAAGAGAGTGAGATGCCAGCTCCTTTCATTCAGTCAGTAGCTTCAAACATTTCTGGTATATGAAAAACATGTTTTTCAATGGCAAAAATCAATGAATATTGTAAATGCACAAACAGTAATATCTCCACATTGCAAGGTGCAATTCTGAAATTTTTTGCTTTTTCCTGCTAATCCTAGCATGATAAAGAAGATTCAAAGAGAGTGAGATGCCAGCTCCTTTCATTCAGTCAGTAGCTTCAAACATTTCTGGTATATGAAAAACATGTTTTTCAATGGCAAAAATCAATGAATATTGTAAATGCACAAACAGTAATATCTCCACATTGCATGGTGCAATTCTGAAATTTTTAGCTTTTTCCTGTTAATCCTAGCATGATAGAAGATTCAAAGAGAGTGAGATGCCAGCTCCTTTCATTCAGTCAGTAGCTTCAAACATTTCTGGTATATGAAAAACATGTTTTTCAATGGCAAAAATCAATGAATATTGTAAATGCACAAACAGTAATATCTCCACATTGCAAGGTGCAATTCTGAAATTTTTTGCTTTTTCCTGCTAATCCTAGCATGATAAAGAAGATTCAAAGAGAGTGAGATGCCAGCTCCTTTCATTCAGTCAGTAGCTTCAAACATTTCTGGTATATGAAAAACATGTTTTTCAATGGCAAAAATCAATGAATATTGTAAATGCACAAACAGTAATATCTCCACATTGCACGGTGCAATTCTGAAATTTTTAGCTTTTTCCTGTTAATCCTAGCATGATAAAGAAGATTCAAAGAGAGTGAGATGCCAGCTCCTTTCATTCAGTCAGTAGCTTCAAACATTTCTGGTATATGAAAAACATGTTTTTCAATGGCAAAAATCAATGAATATTGTAAATGCACAAACAGTAATATCTCCACATTGCAAGGTGCAATTCTGAAATTTTTTGCTTTTTCCTGCTAATCCTAGCATGATAAAGAAGATTCAAAGAGAGTGAGATGCCAGCTCCTTTCATTCAGTCAGTAGCTTCAAACATTTCTGGTATATGAAAAACATGTTTTTCAATGGCAAAAATCAATGAATATTGTAAATGCACAAACAGTAATATCTCCACATTGCACGGTGCAATTCTGAAATTTTTAGCTTTTTCCTGTTAATCCTAGCATGATAAAGAAGATTCAAAGAGAGTGAGATGCCAGCTCCTTTCATTCAGTCAGTAGCTTCAAACATTTCTGGTATATGAAAAACATGTTTTTCAATGGCAAAAATCAATGAATATTGTAAATGCACAAACAGTAATATCTCCACATTGCAAGGTGCAATTCTGAAATTTTTTGCTTTTTCCTGCTAATCCTAGCATGATAAAGAAGATTCAAAGAGAGTGAGATGCCAGCTCCTTTCATTCAGTCAGTAGCTTCAAACATTTCTGGTATATGAAAAACATGTTTTTCAATGGCAAAAATCAATGAATATTGTAAATGCACAAACAGTAATATCTCCACATTGCATGGTGCAATTCTGAAATTTTTAGCTTTTTCCTGTTAATCCTAGCATGATAGAAGATTCAAAGAGAGTGAGATGCCAGCTCCTTTCATTCAGTCAGTAGCTTCAAACATTTCTGGTATATGAAAAACATGTTTTTCAATGGCAAAAATCAATGAATATTGTAAATGCACAAACAGTAATATCTCCACATTGCAAGGTGCAATTCTGAAATTTTTTGCTTTTTCCTGCTAATCCTAGCATGATAAAGAAGATTCAAAGAGAGTGAGATGCCAGCTCCTTTCATTCAGTCAGTAGCTTCAAACATTTCTGGTATATGAAAAACATGTTTTTCAATGGCAAAAATCAATGAATATTGTAAATGCACAAACAGTAATATCTCCACATTGCAAGGTGCAATTCTGAAATTTTTTGCTTTTTCCTGTTAATCCTAGCATGATAAAGAAGATTCAAAGAGAGTGAGATGCCAGCTCCTTTCATTCAGTCAGTAGCTTCAAACATTTCTGGTATATGAAAAACATGTTTTTCAATGGCAAAAATCAATGAATATTGTAAATGCACAAACAGTAATATCTCCACATTGCAAGGTGCAATTCTGAAATTTTTTGCTTTTTCCTGTTAATCCTAGCATGATAAAGAAGATTCAAAGAGAGTGAGATGCCAGCTCCTTTCATTCAGTCAGTAGCTTCAAACATTTCTGGTATATGAAAAACATGTTTTTCAATGGCAAAAATCAATGAATATTGTAAATGCACAAACAGTAATATCTCCACATTGCATGGTGCAATTCTGAAATTTTTAGCTTTTTCCTGTTAATCCTAGCATGATAGAAGATTCAAAGAGAGTGAGATGCCAGCTCCTTTCATTCAGTCAGTAGCTTCAAACATTTCTGGTATATGAAAAACATGTTTTTCAATGGCAAAAATCAATGAATATTGTAAATGCACAAACAGTAATA
>NW_027368817.1:0-47003 GCF_046119375.1 Phyllobates terribilis | reverse complement strand
GCTTCAAACATTTCTGGTATATGAATAACATGATGTTTTTCAATGGCAAAAATCAATGAATATTGTAAATGCACAAACAGTAATTTCTCCGCATTGCAAGGTGCAATTCTGAAATTTTTTGCTTTTTCCTGCTCCTCTTAGCATGATAAAGAAGATTCAAAGAGAGTGAGATGCCAGCTCCTTTCATTCAGTCAGTAGCTTCAATCATTTCTGGACGTTTTTCAATGGCAAAAATCATTGAATATTGTAAATGCACAAACAGTAATTTCTCCGCATTGCAAGGTGCAATTCTGAAATTTTTTGCTTTTTCCTGCTCCTCTTAGCATGATAAAGAAGATTCAAAGAGAGTGAGATGCCAGCTCCTTTCATTCAGTCAGTAGCTTCAATCATTTCTGGAATATGAATAACATGATGTTTTTCAATGGCAAAAATCAATGAATATTGTAAATGCACAAACAGTAATTTCTCCGCATTGCAAGGTGCAATTCTGAAATTTTTTGCTTTTTCCTGCTCCTCTTAGCATGATAAAGAAGATTCAAAGAGAGTGAGATGCCAGCTCCTTTCATTCAGTCAGTAGCTTCAATCATTTCTGGACGTTTTTCAATGGCAAAAATCATTGAATATTGTAAATGCACAAACAGTAATTTCTCCGCATTGCAAGGTGCAATTCTGAAATTTTTTGCTTTTTCCTGCTCCTCTTCGCATGATAAAGAAGATTCAAAGAGAGTGAGATGCCAGCTCCTTTCATTCAGTCAGTAGCTTCAATCATTTCTGGTATATGAATAACATGATGTTTTTCAATGGCAAAAATCAATGAATATTGTAAATGCACAAACAGTAATTTCTCCGCATTGCAAGGTGCAATTCTGAAATTTTTTGCTTTTTCCTGCTCCTCTTAGCATGATAAAGAAGATTCAAAGAGAGTGAGATGCCAGCTCCTTTCATTCAGTCAGTAGCTTCAATCATTTCTGGACGTTTTTCAATGGCAAAAATCAATGAATATTGTAAATGCACAAACAGTAATTTCTCCGCATTGCAAGGTGCAATTCTGAAATTTTTTGCTTTTTCCTGCTCCTCAGCGTGATAAACAAGATTCAAAGAGAGTGAGATGCCAGCTCTTTTCATTCAGTCAGTAGCTTCAATCATTTCTGGACGTTTTTCAATGGCAAAAATCAATGATTATTGTAAATGCACAAACAGTAATTTCTCCGCATTGCAAGGTGCAATTCTGAAATTTTTTGCTTTTTCCTGCTCCTCTTAGCATGATAAAGAAGATTCAAAGAGAGTGAGATGCCAGCTCCTTTCATTCAGTCAGTAGCTTCAAACATTTCTGGTATATGAATAACATGATGTTTTTCAATGGCAAAAATCAATGAATATTGTAAATGCACAAACAGTAATTTCTCCGCATTGCAAGGTGCAATTCTGAAATTTTTTGCTTTTTCCTGCTCCTCTTAGCATGATAAAGAAGATTCAAAGAGAGTGAGATGCCAGCTCCTTTCATTCAGTCAGTAGCTTCAATCATTTCTGGACGTTTTTCAATGGCAAAAATCATTGAATATTGTAAATGCACAAACAGTAATTTCTCCGCATTGCAAGGTGCAATTCTGAAATTTTTTGCTTTTTCCTGCTCCTCTTAGCATGATAAAGAAGATTCAAAGAGAGTGAGATGCCAGCTCCTTTCATTCAGTCAGTAGCTTCAATCATTTCTGGAATATGAATAACATGATGAATGAAAGGAGCTGGCATCTCACTCTCTTTGAATCTTCTTTATCATGCTAAGAGGAGCAGGAAAAAGCAAAAAAATTCAGAATTGCACCTTGCAATGCGGAGAAATTACTGTTTGTGCATTTACAATATTCATTGATTTTTGCCATTGAAAAACATCATGTTATTCATATTCCAGAAATGATTGAAGCTACTGACTGAATGAAAGGAGCTGGCATCTCACTCTCTTTGAATCTTCTTTATCATGCTAAGAGGAGCAGGAAAAAGCAAAAAATTTCAGAATTGCACCTTGCAATGCGGAGAAATTACTGTTTGTGCATTTACAATATTCAATGATTTTTGCCATTGAAAAACGTCCAGAAATGATTGAAGCTACTGACTGAATGAAAGGAGCTGGCATCTCACTCTCTTTGAATCTTCTTTATCATGCTAAGAGGAGCAGGAAAAAGCAAAAAATTTCAGAATTGCACCTTGCAATGCGGAGAAATTACTGTTTGTGCATTTACAATATTCATTGATTTTTGCCATTGAAAAACATCATGTTATTCATATACCAGAAATGTTTGAAGCTACTGACTGAATGAAAGGAGCTGGCATCTCACTCTCTTTGAATCTTCTTTATCATGCTAAGAGGAGCAGGAAAAAGCAAAAAATTTCAGAATTGCACCTTGCAATGCGGAGAAATTACTGTTTGTGCATTTACAATAATCATTGATTTTTGCCATTGAAAAACGTCCAGAAATGATTGAAGCTACTGACTGAATGAAAAGAGCTGGCATCTCACTCTCTTTGAATCTTGTTTATCACGCTGAGGAGCAGGAAAAAGCAAAAAATTTCAGAATTGCACCTTGCAATGCGGAGAAATTACTGTTTGTGCATTTACAATATTCATTGATTTTTGCCATTGAAAAACGTCCAGAAATGATTGAAGCTACTGACTGAATGAAAGGAGCTGGCATCTCACTCTCTTTGAATCTTCTTTATCATGCTAAGAGGAGCAGGAAAAAGCAAAAAATTTCAGAATTGCACCTTGCAATGCGGAGAAATTACTGTTTGTGCATTTACAATATTCATTGATTTTTGCCATTGAAAAACATCATGTTATTCATATTCCAGAAATGATTGAAGCTACTGACTGAATGAAAGGAGCTGGCATCTCACTCTCTTTGAATCTTCTTTATCATGCGAAGAGGAGCAGGAAAAAGCAAAAAATTTCAGAATTGCACCTTGCAATGCGGAGAAATTACTGTTTGTGCATTTACAATATTCAATGATTTTTGCCATTGAAAAACGTCCAGAAATGATTGAAGCTACTGACTGAATGAAAGGAGCTGGCATCTCACTCTCTTTGAATCTTCTTTATCATGCTAAGAGGAGCAGGAAAAAGCAAAAAATTTCAGAATTGCACCTTGCAATGCGGAGAAATTACTGTTTGTGCATTTACAATATTCATTGATTTTTGCCATTGAAAAACATCATGTTATTAATATTCCAGAAATGATTGAAGCTACTGACTGAATGAAAGGAGCTGGCATCTCACTCTCTTTGAATCTTCTTTATCATGCTAAGAGGAGCAGGAAAAAGCAAAAAATTTCAGAATTGCACCTTGCAATGCGGAGAAATTACTGTTTGTGCATTTACAATATTCAATGATTTTTGCCATTGAAAAACGTCCAGAAATGATTGAAGCTACTGACTGAATGAAAGGAGCTGGCATCTCACTCTCTTTGAATCTTCTTTATCATGCTAAGAGGAGCAGGAAAAAGCAAAAAATTTCAGAATTGCACCTTGCAATGCGGAGAAATTACTGTTTGTGCATTTACAATATTCATTGATTTTTGCCATTGAAAAACATCATGTTATTCATATACCAGAAATGTTTGAAGCTACTGACTGAATGAAAGGAGCTGGCATCTCACTCTCTTTGAATCTTCTTTATCATGCTAAGAGGAGCAGGAAAAAGCAAAAAATTTCAGAATTGCACCTTGCAATGCGGAGAAATTACTGTTTGTGCATTTACAATATTCATTGATTTTTGCCATTGAAAAACGTCCAGAAATGATTGTAGCTACTGACTGAATGAAAGGAGCTGGCATCTCACTCTCTTTGAATCTTCTTTATCATGCTAAGAGGAGCAGGAAAAAGCAAAAAATTTCAGAATTGCACCTTGCAATGCGGAGAAATTACTGTTTGTGCATTTACAATATTCATTGATTTTTGCCATTGAAAAACGTCCAGAAATGATTGAAGCTACTGACTGAATGAAAGGAGCTGGCATCTCACTCTCTTTGAATCTTGTTTATCATGCTAAGAGGAGCAGGAAAAAGCAAAAAATTTCAGAATTGCACCTTGCAATGCGGAGAAATTACTGTTTGTGCATTTACAATATTCATTGATTTTTGCCATTGAAAAACATCATGTTATTCATATTCCAGAAATGATTGAAGCTACTGACTGAATGAAAGGAGCTGGCATCTCACTCTCTTTGAATCTTCTTTATCATGCTAAGAGGAGCAGGAAAAAGCAAAAAATTTAAGAATTGCACCTTGCAATGCGGAGAAATTACTGTTTGTGCATTTACAATATTCAATGATTTTTGCCATTGAAAAACGTCCAGAAATGATTGAAGCTACTGACTGAATGAAAGGAGCTGGCATCTCACTCTCTTTGAATCTTCTTTATCATGCTAAGAGGAGCAGGAAAAAGCAAAAAATTTCAGAATTGCACCTTGCAATGCGGAGAAATTACTGTTTGTGCATTTACAATATTCATTGATTTTTGCCATTGAAAAACATCATGTTATTCATATACCAGAAATGTTTGAAGCTACTGACTGAATGAAAGGAGCTGGCATCTCACTCTCTTTGAATCTTCTTTATCATGCTAAGAGGAGCAGGAAAAAGCAAAAAATTTCAGAATTGCACCTTGCAATGCGGAGAAATTACTGTTTGTGCATTTACAATATTCATTGATTTTTGCCATTGAAAAACGTCCAGAAATGATTGAAGCTACTGACTGAATGAAAAGAGCTGGCATCTCACTCTCTTTGAATCTTGTTTATCACGCTAAGAGGAGCAGGAAAAAGCAAAAAATTTCAGAATTGCACCTTGCAATGCGGAGAAATTAGTTTGTGCATTTACAATATTCATTGATTTTTGCCATTGAAAAACGTCCAGAAATGATTGAAGCTACTGACTGAATGAAAGGAGCTGGCATCTCACTCTCTTTGAATCTTCTTTATCATGCTAAGAGGAGCAGGAAAAAGCAAAAAATTTCAGAATTGCACCTTGCAATGCGGAGAAATTACTGTTTGTGCATTTACAATATTCATTGATTTTTGCCATTGAAAAACATCATGTTATTCATATACCAGAAATGATTGAAGCTACTGACTGAATGAAAGGAGCTGGCATCTCACTCTCTTTGAATCTTCTTTATCATGCTAAGAGGAGCAGGAAAAAGCAAAAAATTTCAGAATTGCACCTTGCAATGCGGAGAAATTACTGTTTGTGCATTTACAATATTCATTGATTTTTGCCATTGAAAAACATCATGTTATTCATATACCAGAAATGATTGAAGCTACTGACTGAATGAAAGGAGCTGGCATCTCACTCTCTTTGAATCTTCTTTATCATGCTAAGAGGAGCAGGAAAAAGCAAAAAATTTCAGAATTGCACCTTGCAATGCGGAGAAATTACTGTTTGTGCATTTACAATATTCATTGATTTTTGCCATTGAAAAACGTCCAGAAATGATTGAAGCTACTGACTGAATGAAAGGAGCTGGCATCTCACTCTCTTTGAATCTTCTTTATCATGCTAAGAGGAGCAGGAAAAAGCAAAAAAATTCAGAATTGCACCTTGCAATGCGGAGAAATTACTGTTTGTGCATTTACAATATTCATTGATTTTTGCCATTGAAAAACATCATGTTATTCATATTCCAGAAATGATTGAAGCTACTGACTGAATGAAAGGAGCTGGCATCTCACTCTCTTTGAATCTTCTTTATCATGCTAAGAGGAGCAGGAAAAAGCAAAAAATTTCAGAATTGCACCTTGCAATGCGGAGAAATTACTGTTTGTGCATTTACAATATTCAATGATTTTTGCCATTGAAAAACGTCCAGAAATGATTGAAGCTACTGACTGAATGAAAGGAGCTGGCATCTCACTCTCTTTGAATCTTCTTTATCATGCTAAGAGGAGCAGGAAAAAGCAAAAAATTTCAGAATTGCACCTTGCAATGCGGAGAAATTACTGTTTGTGCATTTACAATATTCATTGATTTTTGCCATTGAAAAACATCATGTTATTCATATACCAGAAATGTTTGAAGCTACTGACTGAATGAAAGGAGCTGGCATCTCACTCTCTTTGAATCTTCTTTATCATGCTAAGAGGAGCAGGAAAAAGCAAAAAATTTCAGAATTGCACCTTGCAATGCGGAGAAATTACTGTTTGTGCATTTACAATAATCATTGATTTTTGCCATTGAAAAACGTCCAGAAATGATTGAAGCTACTGACTGAATGAAAAGAGCTGGCATCTCACTCTCTTTGAATCTTGTTTATCACGCTGAGGAGCAGGAAAAAGCAAAAAATTTCAGAATTGCACCTTGCAATGCGGAGAAATTACTGTTTGTGCATTTACAATATTCATTGATTTTTGCCATTGAAAAACGTCCAGAAATGATTGAAGCTACTGACTGAATGAAAGGAGCTGGCATCTCACTCTCTTTGAATCTTCTTTATCATGCTAAGAGGAGCAGGAAAAAGCAAAAAATTTCAGAATTGCACCTTGCAATGCGGAGAAATTACTGTTTGTGCATTTACAATATTCATTGATTTTTGCCATTGAAAAACATCATGTTATTCATATACCAGAAATGATTGAAGCTACTGACTGAATGAAAGGAGCTGGCATCTCACTCTCTTTGAATCTTCTTTATCATGCGAAGAGGAGCAGGAAAAAGCAAAAAATTTCAGAATTGCACCTTGCAATGCGGAGAAATTACTGTTTGTGCATTTACAATATTCAATGATTTTTGCCATTGAAAAACGTCCAGAAATGATTGAAGCTACTGACTGAATGAAAGGAGCTGGCATCTCACTCTCTTTGAATCTTCTTTATCATGCTAAGAGGAGCAGGAAAAAGCAAAAAATTTCAGAATTGCACCTTGCAATGCGGAGAAATTACTGTTTGTGCATTTACAATATTCATTGATTTTTGCCATTGAAAAACATCATGTTATTCATATTCCAGAAATGATTGAAGCTACTGACTGAATGAAAGGAGCTGGCATCTCACTCTCTTTGAATCTTCTTTATCATGCTAAGAGGAGCAGGAAAAAGCAAAAAATTTCAGAATTGCACCTTGCAATGCGGAGAAATTACTGTTTGTGCATTTACAATATTCAATGATTTTTGCCATTGAAAAACGTCCAGAAATGATTGAAGCTACTGACTGAATGAAAGGAGCTGGCATCTCACTCTCTTTGAATCTTCTTTATCATGCTAAGAGGAGCAGGAAAAAGCAAAAAATTTCAGAATTGCACCTTGCAATGCGGAGAAATTACTGTTTGTGCATTTACAATATTCATTGATTTTTGCCATTGAAAAACATCATGTTATTCATATACCAGAAATGTTTGAAGCTACTGACTGAATGAAAGGAGCTGGCATCTCACTCTCTTTGAATCTTCTTTATCATGCTAAGAGGAGCAGGAAAAAGCAAAAAATTTCAGAATTGCACCTTGCAATGCGGAGAAATTACTGTTTGTGCATTTACAATATTCATTGATTTTTGCCATTGAAAAACGTCCAGAAATGATTGTAGCTACTGACTGAATGAAAGGAGCTGGCATCTCACTCTCTTTGAATCTTCTTTATCATGCTAAGAGGAGCAGGAAAAAGCAAAAAATTTCAGAATTGCACCTTGCAATGCGGAGAAATTACTGTTTGTGCATTTACAATATTCATTGATTTTTGCCATTGAAAAACGTCCAGAAATGATTGAAGCTACTGACTGAATGAAAGGAGCTGGCATCTCACTCTCTTTGAATCTTGTTTATCATGCTAAGAGGAGCAGGAAAAAGCAAAAAATTTCAGAATTGCACCTTGCAATGCGGAGAAATTACTGTTTGTGCATTTACAATATTCATTGATTTTTGCCATTGAAAAACATCATGTTATTCATATTCCAGAAATGATTGAAGCTACTGACTGAATGAAAGGAGCTGGCATCTCACTCTCTTTGAATCTTCTTTATCATGCTAAGAGGAGCAGGAAAAAGCAAAAAATTTAAGAATTGCACCTTGCAATGCGGAGAAATTACTGTTTGTGCATTTACAATATTCAATGATTTTTGCCATTGAAAAACGTCCAGAAATGATTGAAGCTACTGACTGAATGAAAGGAGCTGGCATCTCACTCTCTTTGAATCTTCTTTATCATGCTAAGAGGAGCAGGAAAAAGCAAAAAATTTCAGAATTGCACCTTGCAATGCGGAGAAATTACTGTTTGTGCATTTACAATATTCATTGATTTTTGCCATTGAAAAACATCATGTTATTCATATACCAGAAATGTTTGAAGCTACTGACTGAATGAAAGGAGCTGGCATCTCACTCTCTTTGAATCTTCTTTATCATGCTAAGAGGAGCAGGAAAAAGCAAAAAATTTCAGAATTGCACCTTGCAATGCGGAGAAATTACTGTTTGTGCATTTACAATATTCATTGATTTTTGCCATTGAAAAACGTCCAGAAATGATTGAAGCTACTGACTGAATGAAAAGAGCTGGCATCTCACTCTCTTTGAATCTTGTTTATCACGCTAAGAGGAGCAGGAAAAAGCAAAAAATTTCAGAATTGCACCTTGCAATGCGGAGAAATTAGTTTGTGCATTTACAATATTCATTGATTTTTGCCATTGAAAAACGTCCAGAAATGATTGAAGCTACTGACTGAATGAAAGGAGCTGGCATCTCACTCTCTTTGAATCTTCTTTATCATGCTAAGAGGAGCAGGAAAAAGCAAAAAATTTCAGAATTGCACCTTGCAATGCGGAGAAATTACTGTTTGTGCATTTACAATATTCATTGATTTTTGCCATTGAAAAACATCATGTTATTCATATACCAGAAATGATTGAAGCTACTGACTGAATGAAAGGAGCTGGCATCTCACTCTCTTTGAATCTTCTTTATCATGCTAAGAGGAGCAGGAAAAAGCAAAAAATTTCAGAATTGCACCTTGCAATGCGGAGAAATTACTGTTTGTGCATTTACAATATTCAATGATTTTTGCCATTGAAAAACGTCCAGAAATGATTGAAGCTACTGACTGAATGAAAGGAGCTGGCATCTCACTCTCTTTGAATCTTCTTTATCATGCTAAGAGGAGCAGGAAAAAGCAAAAAATTTCAGAATTGCACCTTGCAATGCGGAGAAATTACTGTTTGTGCATTTACAATATTCATTGATTTTTGCCATTGAAAAACATCATGTTATTCATATTCCAGAAATGATTGAAGCTACTGACTGAATGAAAGGAGCTGGCATCTCACTCTCTTTGAATCTTCTTTATCATGCTAAGAGGAGCAGGAAAAAGCAAAAAATTTAAGAATTGCACCTTGCAATGCGGAGAAATTACTGTTTGTGCATTTACAATATTCAATGATTTTTGCCATTGAAAAACGTCCAGAAATGATTGAAGCTACTGACTGAATGAAAGGAGCTGGCATCTCACTCTCTTTGAATCTTCTTTATCATGCTAAGAGGAGCAGGAAAAAGCAAAAAATTTCAGAATTGCACCGTGCAATGCGGAGAAATTACTGTTTGTGCATTTACAATATTCAATGATTTTTGCCATTGAAAAACGTCATGTTATTCATATTCCAGAAATGATTGAAGCTACTGACTGAATGAAAGGAGCTGGCATCTCACTCTCTTTGAATCTTCTTTATCATGCTAAGAGGAGCAGGAAAAAGCAAAAAATTTAAGAATTGCACCTTGCAATGCGGAGAAATTACTGTTTGTGCATTTACAATATTCATTGATTTTTGCCATTGAAAAACGTCCAGAAATGATTGAAGCTACTGACTGAATGAAAGGAGCTGGCATCTCACTCTCTTTGAATCTTCTTTATCATGCTAAGAGGAGCAGGAAAAAGCAAAAAATTTCAGAATTGCACCGTGCAATGCGGAGAAATTACTGTTTGTGCATTTACAATATTCAATGATTTTTGCCATTGAAAAACGTCCAGAAATGACTGAAGCTACTGACTGAATGAAAGGAGCTGGCATCTCACTCTCTTTGAATGTTCTTTATCATGCTAAGAGGAGCAGGAAAAAGCAAAAAATTTCAGAATTGCACCTTGCAATGCGGAGAAATTACTGTTTGTGCATTTACAATATTCATTGATTTTTGCCATTGAAAAACATCATGTTATTCATATTCCAGAAATGATTGAAGCTACTGACTGAATGAAAGGAGCTGGCATCTCACTCTCTTTGAATATTCTTTATCATGCTAAGAGGAGCAGGAAAAAGCAAAAAATTTCAGATGCCAGCTCCTTTCATTCAGTCAGTAGCTTCAAACATTTCTGGACGTTTTTCAATGCCAAAAATCAATGAATATTGTAAATGCACAAACAGTAATATCTCCACATTGCACGGTGCAATTCTGAAATTTTTAGCTTTTTCCTGTTAATCCTAGCATGATAAAGAAGATTCAAAGAGAGTGAGATGCCAGCTCCTTTCATTCAGTCAGTAGCTTCAAACATTTCTGGACGTTTTTCAATGGCAAAAATCAATGAATATTGTAAATGCACAAACAGTAATATCTCCACATTGCACGGTGCAATTCTGAAATTTTTAGCTTTTTCCTGCTAATCCTAGCATGATAAAGAAGATTCAAAGAGAGTGAGATGCCAGCTCCTTTCATTCAGTCAGTAGCTTCAAACATTTCTGGTATATGAAAAACATGTTTTTCAATGGCAAAAATCAATGAATATTGTAAATGCACAAACAGTAATATCTCCACATTGCACGGTGCAATTCTGAAATTTTTAGCTTTTTCCTGTTAATCCTAGCATGATAAAAAAGATTCAAAGAGAGTGAGATGCCAGCTCCTTTCATTCAGTCAGTAGCTTCAAACATTTCTGGACGTTTTTCAATGGCAAAAATCAATGAATATTGTAAATGCACAAACAGTAATATCTCCACATTGCACGGTGCAATTCTGAAATTTTTTGCTTTTTCCTGTTAATCCTAGCATGATAAAGAAGATTCAAAGAGAGTGAGATGCCAGCTCCTTTCATTCAGTCAGTAGCTTCAAACATTTCTGGTATATGAAAAACATGTTTTTCAATGGCAAAAATCAATGAATATTGTAAATGCACAAACAGTAATATCTCCACATTGCACGGTGCAATTCTGAAATTTTTAGCTTTTTCCTGTTAATCCTAGCATGATAAAGAAGATTCAAAGAGAGTGAGATGCCAGCTCCTTTCATTCAGTCAGTAGCTTCAAACATTTCTGGACGTTTTTCAATGGCAAAAATCAATGAATATTGTAAATGCACAAACAGTAATATCTCCACATTGCACGGTGCAATTCTGAAATTTTTAGCTTTTTCCTGTTAATCCTAGCATGATAAAGAAGATTCAAAGAGAGTGAGATGCCAGCTCCTTTCATTCAGTCAGTAGCTTCAAACATTTCTGGACGTTTTTCAATGGCAAAAATCAATGAATATTGTAAATGCACAAACAGTAATATCTCCACATTGCACGGTGCAATTCTGAAATTTTTAGCTTTTTCCTGTTAATCCTAGCATGATAAAGAAGATTCAAAGAGAGTGAGATGCCAGCTCCTTTCATTCAGTCAGTAGCTTCAAACATTTCTGGTATATGAAAAACATGTTTTTCAATGGCAAAAATCAATGAATATTGTAAATGCACAAACAGTAATATCTCCACATTGCACGGTGCAATTCTGAAATTTTTAGCTTTTTCCTGTTAATCCTAGCATGATAAAGAAGATTCAAAGAGAGTGAGATGCCAGCTCCTTTCATTCAGTCAGTAGCTTCAAACATTTCTGGTATATGAAAAACATGTTTTTCAATGGCAAAAATCAATGAATATTGTAAATGCACAAACAGTAATATCTCCACATTGCACGGTGCAATTCTGAAATTTTTAGCTTTTTCCTGTTAATCCTAGCATGATAAAGAAGATTCAGAGTGAGATGCCAGCTCCTTTCATTCAGTCAGTAGCTTCAAACATTTCTGGACGTTTTTCAATGGCAAAAATCAATGAATATTGTAAATGCACAAACAGTAATATCTCCACATTGCACGGTGCAATTCTGAAATTTTTAGCTTTTTCCTGCTAATCCTAGCATGATAAAGAATATTCAAAGAGAGTGAGATGCCAGCTCCTTTCATTCAGTCAGTAGCTTCAAACATTTCTGGTATATGAAAAACATGTTTTTCAATGGCAAAAATCAATGAATATTGTAAATGCACAAACAGTAATATCTCCACATTGCACGGTGCAATTCTGAAATTTTTAGCTTTTTCCTGTTAATCCTAGCATGATAAAGAAGATTCAAAGAGAGTGAGATGCCAGCTCCTTTCATTCAGTCAGTAGCTTCAAACATTTCTGGACGTTTTTCAATGGCAAAAATCAATGAATATTGTAAATGCACAAACAGTAATATCTCCACATTGCACGGTGCAATTCTGAAATTTTTAGCTTTTTCCTGTTAATCCTAGCATGATAAAGAAGATTCAAAGAGAGTGAGATGCCAGCTCCTTTCATTCAGTCAGTAGCTTCAAACATTTCTGGACGTTTTTCAATGGCAAAAATCAATGAATATTGTAAATGCACAAACAGTAATATCTCCACATTGCACGGTGCAATTCTGAAATTTTTAGCTTTTTCCTGCTAATCCTAGCATGATAAAGAAGATTCAAAGAGAGTGAGATGCCAGCTCCTTTCATTCAGTCAGTAGCTTCAAACATTTCTGGTATATGAAAAACATGTTTTTCAATGGCAAAAATCAATGAATATTGTAAATGCACAAACAGTAATATCTCCACATTGCACGGTGCAATTCTGAAATTTTTAGCTTTTTCCTGTTAATCCTAGCATGATAAAGAAGATTCAAAGAGAGTGAGATGCCAGCTCCTTTCATTCAGTCAGTAGCTTCAAACATTTCTGGACGTTTTTCAATGGCAAAAATCAATGAATATTGTAAATGCACAAACAGTAATATCTCCACATTGCACGGTGCAATTCTGAAATTTTTTGCTTTTTCCTGTTAATCCTAGCATGATAAAGAAGATTCAAAGAGAGTGAGATGCCAGCTCCTTTCATTCAGTCAGTAGCTTCAAACATTTCTGGTATATGAAAAACATGTTTTTCAATGGCAAAAATCAATGAATATTGTAAATGCACAAACAGTAATATCTCCACATTGCACGGTGCAATTCTGAAATTTTTAGCTTTTTCCTGTTAATCCTAGCATGATAAAGAAGATTCAAAGAGAGTGAGATGCCAGCTCCTTTCATTCAGTCAGTAGCTTCAAACATTTCTGGTATATGAAAAACATGTTTTTCAATGGCAAAAATCAATGAATATTGTAAATGCACAAACAGTAATATCTCCACATTGCACGGTGCAATTCTGAAATTTTTAGCTTTTTCCTGTTAATCCTAGCATGATAAAGAAGATTCAAAGAGAGTGAGATGCCAGCTCCTTTCATTCAGTCAGTAGCTTCAAACATTTCTGGTATATGAAAAACATGTTTTTCAATGGCAAAAATCAATGAATATTGTAAATGCACAAACAGTAATATCTCCACATTGCACGGTGCAATTCTGAAATTTTTAGCTTTTTCCTGTTAATCCTAGCATGATAAAGAAGATTCAAAGAGAGTGAGATGCCAGCTCCTTTCATTCAGTCAGTAGCTTCAAACATTTCTGGTATATGAAAAACATGTTTTTCAATGGCAAAAATCAATGAATATTGTATATGCACAAACAGTAATATCTCCACATTGCACGGTGCAATTCTGAAATTTTTAGCTTTTTCCTGCTAATCCTAGCATGATAAAGAAGATTCAAAGAGAGTGAGATGCCAGCTCCTTTCATTCAGTCAGTAGCTTCAAACATTTCTGGTATATGAAAAACATGTTTTTCAATGGCAAAAATCAATGAATATTGTAAATGCACAAACAGTAATATCTCCACATTGCACGGTGCAATTCTGAAATTTTTAGCTTTTTCCTGTTAATCCTAGCATGATAAAGAAGATTCAAAGAGAGTGAGATGCCAGCTCCTTTCATTCAGTCAGTAGCTTCAAACATTTCTGGACGTTTTTCAATGGCAAAAATCAATGAATATTGTAAATGCACAAACAGTAATATCTCCACATTGCACGGTGCAATTCTGAAATTTTTAGCTTTTTCCTGTTAATCCTAGCATGATAAAGAAGATTCAAAGAGAGTGAGATGCCAGCTCCTTTCATTCAGTCAGTAGCTTCAAACATTTCTGGACGTTTTTCAATGGCAAAAATCAATGAATATTGTAAATGCACAAACAGTAATATCTCCACATTGCACGGTGCAATTCTGAAATTTTTAGCTTTTTCCTGCTAATCCTAGCATGATAAAGAAGATTCAAAGAGAGTGAGATGCCAGCTCCTTTCATTCAGTCAGTAGCTTCAAACATTTCTGGTATATGAAAAACATGTTTTTCAATGGCAAAAATCAATGAATATTGTAAATGCACAAACAGTAATATCTCCACATTGCACGGTGCAATTCTGAAATTTTTAGCTTTTTCCTGTTAATCCTAGCATGATAAAGAAGATTCAAAGAGAGTGAGATGCCAGCTCCTTTCATTCAGTCAGTAGCTTCAAACATTTCTGGACGTTTTTCAATGGCAAAAATCAATGAATATTGTAAATGCACAAACAGTAATATCTCCACATTGCACGGTGCAATTCTGAAATTTTTTGCTTTTTCCTGTTAATCCTAGCATGATAAAGAAGATTCAAAGAGAGTGAGATGCCAGCTCCTTTCATTCAGTCAGTAGCTTCAAACATTTCTGGTATATGAAAAACATGTTTTTCAATGGCAAAAATCAATGAATATTGTAAATGCACAAACAGTAATATCTCCACATTGCACGGTGCAATTCTGAAATTTTTAGCTTTTTCCTGTTAATCCTAGCATGATAAAGAAGATTCAAAGAGAGTGAGATGCCAGCTCCTTTCATTCAGTCAGTAGCTTCAAACATTTCTGGACGTTTTTCAATGGCAAAAATCAATGAATATTGTAAATGCACAAACAGTAATATCTCCACATTGCACGGTGCAATTCTGAAATTTTTAGCTTTTTCCTGTTAATCCTAGCATGATAAAGAAGATTCAAAGAGAGTGAGATGCCAGCTCCTTTCATTCAGTCAGTAGCTTCAAACATTTCTGGACGTTTTTCAATGGCAAAAATCAATGAATATTGTAAATGCACAAACAGTAATATCTCCACATTGCACGGTGCAATTCTGAAATTTTTAGCTTTTTCCTGTTAATCCTAGCATGATAAAGAAGATTCAAAGAGAGTGAGATGCCAGCTCCTTTCATTCAGTCAGTAGCTTCAAACATTTCTGGTATATGAAAAACATGTTTTTCAATGGCAAAAATCAATGAATATTGTAAATGCACAAACAGTAATATCTCCACATTGCACGGTGCAATTCTGAAATTTTTAGCTTTTTCCTGCTAATCCTAGCATGATAAAGAAGATTCAAAGAGAGTGAGATGCCAGCTCCTTTCATTCAGTCAGTAGCTTCAAACATTTCTGGACGTTTTTCAATGGCAAAAATCAATGAATATTGTAAATGCACAAACAGTAATATCTCCACATTGCACGGTGCAATTCTGAAATTTTTAGCTTTTTCCTGCTAATCCTAGCATGATAAAGAATATTCAAAGAGAGTGAGATGCCAGCTCCTTTCATTCAGTCAGTAGCTTCAAACATTTCTGGTATATGAAAAACATGTTTTTCAATGGCAAAAATCAATGAATATTGTAAATGCACAAACAGTAATATCTCCACATTGCACGGTGCAATTCTGAAATTTTTAGCTTTTTCCTGTTAATCCTAGCATGATAAAGAAGATTCAAAGAGAGTGAGATGCCAGCTCCTTTCATTCAGTCAGTAGCTTCAAACATTTCTGGACGTTTTTCAATGGCAAAAATCAATGAATATTGTAAATGCACAAACAGTAATATCTCCACATTGCACGGTGCAATTCTGAAATTTTTAGCTTTTTCCTGTTAATCCTAGCATGATAAAGAAGATTCAAAGAGAGTGAGATGCCAGCTCCTTTCATTCAGTCAGTAGCTTCAAACATTTCTGGACGTTTTTCAATGGCAAAAATCAATGAATATTGTAAATGCACAAACAGTAATATCTCCACATTGCACGGTGCAATTCTGAAATTTTTAGCTTTTTCCTGCTAATCCTAGCATGATAAAGAAGATTCAAAGAGAGTGAGATGCCAGCTCCTTTCATTCAGTCAGTAGCTTCAAACATTTCTGGTATATGAAAAACATGTTTTTCAATGGCAAAAATCAATGAATATTGTAAATGCACAAACAGTAATATCTCCACATTGCACGGTGCAATTCTGAAATTTTTAGCTTTTTCCTGTTAATCCTAGCATGATAAAGAAGATTCAAAGAGAGTGAGATGCCAGCTCCTTTCATTCAGTCAGTAGCTTCAAACATTTCTGGACGTTTTTCAATGGCAAAAATCAATGAATATTGTAAATGCACAAACAGTAATATCTCCACATTGCACGGTGCAATTCTGAAATTTTTTGCTTTTTCCTGTTAATCCTAGCATGATAAAGAAGATTCAAAGAGAGTGAGATGCCAGCTCCTTTCATTCAGTCAGTAGCTTCAAACATTTCTGGTATATGAAAAACATGTTTTTCAATGGCAAAAATCAATGAATATTGTAAATGCACAAACAGTAATATCTCCACATTGCACGGTGCAATTCTGAAATTTTTAGCTTTTTCCTGTTAATCCTAGCATGATAAAGAAGATTCAAAGAGAGTGAGATGCCAGCTCCTTTCATTCAGTCAGTAGCTTCAAACATTTCTGGTATATGAAAAACATGTTTTTCAATGGCAAAAATCAATGAATATTGTATATGCACAAACAGTAATATCTCCACATTGCACGGTGCAATTCTGAAATTTTTAGCTTTTTCCTGCTAATCCTAGCATGATAAAGAAGATTCAAAGAGAGTGAGATGCCAGCTCCTTTCATTCAGTCAGTAGCTTCAAACATTTCTGGTATATGAAAAACATGTTTTTCAATGGCAAAAATCAATGAATATTGTATATGCACAAACAGTAATATCTCCACATTGCACGGTGCAATTCTGAAATTTTTAGCTTTTTCCTGCTAATCCTAGCATGATAAAGAAGATTCAAAGAGAGTGAGATGCCAGCTCCTTTCATTCAGTCAGTAGCTTCAAACATTTCTGGTATATGAAAAACATGTTTTTCAATGGCAAAAATCAATGAATATTGTAAATGCACAAACAGTAATATCTCCACATTGCACGGTGCAATTCTGAAATTTTTAGCTTTTTCCTGTTAATCCTAGCATGATAAAGAAGATTCAAAGAGAGTGAGATGCCAGCTCCTTTCATTCAGTCAGTAGCTTCAAACATTTCTGGACGTTTTTCAATGGCAAAAATCAATGAATATTGTAAATGCACAAACAGTAATATCTCCACATTGCACGGTGCAATTCTGAAATTTTTAGCTTTTTCCTGTTAATCCTAGCATGATAAAGAAGATTCAAAGAGAGTGAGATGCCAGCTCCTTTCATTCAGTCAGTAGCTTCAAACATTTCTGGACGTTTTTCAATGGCAAAAATCAATGAATATTGTAAATGCACAAACAGTAATATCTCCACATTGCACGGTGCAATTCTGAAATTTTTAGCTTTTTCCTGCTAATCCTAGCATGATAAAGAAGATTCAAAGAGAGTGAGATGCCAGCTCCTTTCATTCAGTCAGTAGCTTCAAACATTTCTGGTATATGAAAAACATGTTTTTCAATGGCAAAAATCAATGAATATTGTAAATGCACAAACAGTAATATCTCCACATTGCACGGTGCAATTCTGAAATTTTTAGCTTTTTCCTGTTAATCCTAGCATGATAAAGAAGATTCAAAGAGAGTGAGATGCCAGCTCCTTTCATTCAGTCAGTAGCTTCAAACATTTCTGGACGTTTTTCAATGGCAAAAATCAATGAATATTGTAAATGCACAAACAGTAATATCTCCACATTGCACGGTGCAATTCTGAAATTTTTTGCTTTTTCCTGTTAATCCTAGCATGATAAAGAAGATTCAAAGAGAGTGAGATGCCAGCTCCTTTCATTCAGTCAGTAGCTTCAAACATTTCTGGTATATGAAAAACATGTTTTTCAATGGCAAAAATCAATGAATATTGTAAATGCACAAACAGTAATATCTCCACATTGCACGGTGCAATTCTGAAATTTTTAGCTTTTTCCTGTTAATCCTAGCATGATAAAGAAGATTCAAAGAGAGTGAGATGCCAGCTCCTTTCATTCAGTCAGTAGCTTCAAACATTTCTGGACGTTTTTCAATGGCAAAAATCAATGAATATTGTAAATGCACAAACAGTAATATCTCCACATTGCACGGTGCAATTCTGAAATTTTTAGCTTTTTCCTGTTAATCCTAGCATGATAAAGAAGATTCAAAGAGAGTGAGATGCCAGCTCCTTTCATTCAGTCAGTAGCTTCAAACATTTCTGGACGTTTTTCAATGGCAAAAATCAATGAATATTGTAAATGCACAAACAGTAATATCTCCACATTGCACGGTGCAATTCTGAAATTTTTAGCTTTTTCCTGTTAATCCTAGCATGATAAAGAAGATTCAAAGAGAGTGAGATGCCAGCTCCTTTCATTCAGTCAGTAGCTTCAAACATTTCTGGTATATGAAAAACATGTTTTTCAATGGCAAAAATCAATGAATATTGTAAATGCACAAACAGTAATATCTCCACATTGCACGGTGCAATTCTGAAATTTTTAGCTTTTTCCTGTTAATCCTAGCATGATAAAGAAGATTCAAAGAGAGTGAGATGCCAGCTCCTTTCATTCAGTCAGTAGCTTCAAACATTTCTGGTATATGAAAAACATGTTTTTCAATGGCAAAAATCAATGAATATTGTAAATGCACAAACAGTAATATCTCCACATTGCACGGTGCAATTCTGAAATTTTTAGCTTTTTCCTGTTAATCCTAGCATGATAAAGAAGATTCAAAGAGAGTGAGATGCCAGCTCCTTTCATTCAGTCAGTAGCTTCAAACATTTCTGGACGTTTTTCAATGGCAAAAATCAATGAATATTGTAAATGCACAAACAGTAATATCTCCACATTGCACGGTGCAATTCTGAAATTTTTAGCTTTTTCCTGCTAATCCTAGCATGATAAAGAATATTCAAAGAGAGTGAGATGCCAGCTCCTTTCATTCAGTCAGTAGCTTCAAACATTTCTGGTATTTGAAAAACATGTTTTTCAATGGCAAAAATCAATGAATATTGTAAATGCACAAACAGTAATATCTCCACATTGCACGGTGCAATTCTGAAATTTTTAGCTTTTTCCTGTTAATCCTAGCATGATAAAGAAGATTCAAAGAGAGTGAGATGCCAGCTCCTTTCATTCAGTCAGTAGCTTCAAACATTTCTGGACGTTTTTCAATGGCAAAAATCAATGAATATTGTAAATGCACAAACAGTAATATCTCCACATTGCACGGTGCAATTCTGAAATTTTTAGCTTTTTCCTGTTAATCCTAGCATGATAAAGAAGATTCAAAGAGAGTGAGATGCCAGCTCCTTTCATTCAGTCAGTAGCTTCAAACATTTCTGGACGTTTTTCAATGGCAAAAATCAATGAATATTGTAAATGCACAAACAGTAATATCTCCACATTGCACGGTGCAATTCTGAAATTTTTAGCTTTTTCCTGCTAATCCTAGCATGATAAAGAAGATTCAAAGAGAGTGAGATGCCAGCTCCTTTCATTCAGTCAGTAGCTTCAAACATTTCTGGTATATGAAAAACATGTTTTTCAATGGCAAAAATCAATGAATATTGTAAATGCACAAACAGTAATATCTCCACATTGCACGGTGCAATTCTGAAATTTTTAGCTTTTTCCTGTTAATCCTAGCATGATAAAGAAGATTCAAAGAGAGTGAGATGCCAGCTCCTTTCATTCAGTCAGTAGCTTCAAACATTTCTGGACGTTTTTCAATGGCAAAAATCAATGAATATTGTAAATGCACAAACAGTAATATCTCCACATTGCACGGTGCAATTCTGAAATTTTTTGCTTTTTCCTGTTAATCCTAGCATGATAAAGAAGATTCAAAGAGAGTGAGATGCCAGCTCCTTTCATTCAGTCAGTAGCTTCAAACATTTCTGGTATATGAAAAACATGTTTTTCAATGGCAAAAATCAATGAATATTGTAAATGCACAAACAGTAATATCTCCACATTGCACGGTGCAATTCTGAAATTTTTAGCTTTTTCCTGTTAATCCTAGCATGATAAAGAAGATTCAAAGAGAGTGAGATGCCAGCTCCTTTCATTCAGTCAGTAGCTTCAAACATTTCTGGACGTTTTTCAATGGCAAAAATCAATGAATATTGTAAATGCACAAACAGTAATATCTCCACATTGCACGGTGCAATTCTGAAATTTTTAGCTTTTTCCTGTTAATCCTAGCATGATAAAGAAGATTCAAAGAGAGTGAGATGCCAGCTCCTTTCATTCAGTCAGTAGCTTCAAACATTTCTGGACGTTTTTCAATGGCAAAAATCAATGAATATTGTAAATGCACAAACAGTAATATCTCCACATTGCACGGTGCAATTCTGAAATTTTTAGCTTTTTCCTGTTAATCCTAGCATGATAAAGAAGATTCAAAGAGAGTGAGATGCCAGCTCCTTTCATTCAGTCAGTAGCTTCAAACATTTCTGGACGTTTTTCAATGGCAAAAATCAATGAATATTGTAAATGCACAAACAGTAATATCTCCACATTGCACGGTGCAATTCTGAAATTTTTAGCTTTTTCCTGCTAATCCTAGCATGATAAAGAAGATTCAAAGAGAGTGAGATGCCAGCTCCTTTCATTCAGTCAGTAGCTTCAAACATTTCTGGTATATGAAAAACATGTTTTTCAATGGCAAAAATCAATGAATATTGTAAATGCACAAACAGTAATATCTCCACATTGCACGGTGCAATTCTGAAATTTTTAGCTTTTTCCTGTTAATCCTAGCATCATAAAGAAGATTCAAAGAGAGTGAGATGCCAGCTCCTTTCATTCAGTCAGTAGCTTCAAACATTTCTGGACGTTTTTCAATGGCAAAAATCAATGAATATTGTAAATGCACAAACAGTAATATCTCCACATTGCACGGTGCAATTCTGAAATTTTTTGCTTTTTCCTGTTAATCCTAGCATGATAAAGAAGATTCAAAGAGAGTGAGATGCCAGCTCCTTTCATTCAGTCAGTAGCTTCAAACATTTCTGGTATATGAAAAACATGTTTTTCAATGGCAAAAATCAATGAATATTGTAAATGCACAAACAGTAATATCTCCACATTGCACGGTGCAATTCTGAAATTTTTAGCTTTTTCCTGTTAATCCTAGCATGATAAAGAAGATTCAAAGAGAGTGAGATGCCAGCTCCTTTCATTCAGTCAGTAGCTTCAAACATTTCTGGACGTTTTTCAATGGCAAAAATCAATGAATATTGTAAATGCACAAACAGTAATATCTCCACATTGCACGGTGCAATTCTGAAATTTTTAGCTTTTTCCTGTTAATCCTAGCATGATAAAGAAGATTCAAAGAGAGTGAGATGCCAGCTCCTTTCATTCAGTCAGTAGCTTCAAACATTTCTGGACGTTTTTCAATGGCAAAAATCAATGAATATTGTAAATGCACAAACAGTAATATCTCCACATTGCACGGTGCAATTCTGAAATTTTTAGCTTTTTCCTGTTAATCCTAGCATGATAAAGAAGATTCAAAGAGAGTGAGATGCCAGCTCCTTTCATTCAGTCAGTAGCTTCAAACATTTCTGGTATATGAAAAACATGTTTTTCAATGGCAAAAATCAATGAATATTGTAAATGCACAAACAGTAATATCTCCACATTGCACGGTGCAATTCTGAAATTTTTAGCTTTTTCCTGTTAATCCTAGCATGATAAAGAAGATTCAAAGAGAGTGAGATGCCAGCTCCTTTCATTCAGTCAGTAGCTTCAAACATTTCTGGTATATGAAAAACATGTTTTTCAATGGCAAAAATCAATGAATATTGTAAATGCACAAACAGTAATATCTCCACATTGCACGGTGCAATTCTGAAATTTTTAGCTTTTTCCTGTTAATCCTAGCATGATAAAGAAGATTCAAAGAGAGTGAGATGCCAGCTCCTTTCATTCAGTCAGTAGCTTCAAACATTTCTGGACGTTTTTCAATGGCAAAAATCAATGAATATTGTAAATGCACAAACAGTAATATCTCCACATTGCACGGTGCAATTCTGAAATTTTTAGCTTTTTCCTGCTAATCCTAGCATGATAAAGAATATTCAAAGAGAGTGAGATGCCAGCTCCTTTCATTCAGTCAGTAGCTTCAAACATTTCTGGTATATGAAAAACATGTTTTTCAATGGCAAAAATCAATGAATATTGTAAATGCACAAACAGTAATATCTCCACATTGCACGGTGCAATTCTGAAATTTTTAGCTTTTTCCTGTTAATCCTAGCATGATAAAGAAGATTCAAAGAGAGTGAGATGCCAGCTCCTTTCATTCAGTCAGTAGCTTCAAACATTTCTGGACGTTTTTCAATGGCAAAAATCAATGAATATTGTAAATGCACAAACAGTAATATCTCCACATTGCACGGTGCAATTCTGAAATTTTTAGCTTTTTCCTGTTAATCCTAGCATGATAAAGAAGATTCAAAGAGAGTGAGATGCCAGCTCCTTTCATTCAGTCAGTAGCTTCAAACATTTCTGGACGTTTTTCAATGGCAAAAATCAATGAATATTGTAAATGCACAAACAGTAATATCTCCACATTGCACGGTGCAATTCTGAAATTTTTAGCTTTTTCCTGCTAATCCTAGCATGATAAAGAAGATTCAAAGAGAGTGAGATGCCAGCTCCTTTCATTCAGTCAGTAGCTTCAAACATTTCTGGTATATGAAAAACATGTTTTTCAATGGCAAAAATCAATGAATATTGTAAATGCACAAACAGTAATATCTCCACATTGCACGGTGCAATTCTGAAATTTTTAGCTTTTTCCTGTTAATCCTAGCATGATAAAGAAGATTCAAAGAGAGTGAGATGCCAGCTCCTTTCATTCAGTCAGTAGCTTCAAACATTTCTGGACGTTTTTCAATGGCAAAAATCAATGAATATTGTAAATGCACAAACAGTAATATCTCCACATTGCACGGTGCAATTCTGAAATTTTTTGCTTTTTCCTGTTAATCCTAGCATGATAAAGAAGATTCAAAGAGAGTGAGATGCCAGCTCCTTTCATTCAGTCAGTAGCTTCAAACATTTCTGGTATATGAAAAACATGTTTTTCAATGGCAAAAATCAATGAATATTGTAAATGCACAAACAGTAATATCTCCACATTGCACGGTGCAATTCTGAAATTTTTAGCTTTTTCCTGTTAATCCTAGCATGATAAAGAAGATTCAAAGAGAGTGAGATGCCAGCTCCTTTCATTCAGTCAGTAGCTTCAAACATTTCTGGACGTTTTTCAATGGCAAAAATCAATGAATATTGTAAATGCACAAACAGTAATATCTCCACATTGCACGGTGCAATTCTGAAATTTTTAGCTTTTTCCTGTTAATCCTAGCATGATAAAGAAGATTCAAAGAGAGTGAGATGCCAGCTCCTTTCATTCAGTCAGTAGCTTCAAACATTTCTGGACGTTTTTCAATGGCAAAAATCAATGAATATTGTAAATGCACAAACAGTAATATCTCCACATTGCACGGTGCAATTCTGAAATTTTTAGCTTTTTCCTGTTAATCCTAGCATGATAAAGAAGATTCAAAGAGAGTGAGATGCCAGCTCCTTTCAGTCAGTAGCTTCAAACATTTCTGGACGTTTTTCAATGGCAAAAATCAATGAATATTGTAAATGCACAAACAGTAATATCTCCACATTGCACGGTGCAATTCTGAAATTTTTAGCTTTTTCCTGCTAATCCTAGCATGATAAAGAAGATTCAAAGAGAGTGAGATGCCAGCTCCTTTCATTCAGTCAGTAGCTTCAAACATTTCTGGTATATGAAAAACATGTTTTTCAATGGCAAAAATCAATGAATATTGTAAATGCACAAACAGTAATATCTCCACATTGCACGGTGCAATTCTGAAATTTTTAGCTTTTTCCTGTTAATCCTAGCATGATAAAGAAGATTCAAAGAGAGTGAGATGCCAGCTCCTTTCATTCAGTCAGTAGCTTCAAACATTTCTGGACGTTTTTCAATGGCAAAAATCAATGAATATTGTAAATGCACAAACAGTAATATCTCCACATTGCACGGTGCAATTCTGAAATTTTTTGCTTTTTCCTGTTAATCCTAGCATGATAAAGAAGATTCAAAGAGAGTGAGATGCCAGCTCCTTTCATTCAGTCAGTAGCTTCAAACATTTCTGGACGTTTTTCAATGGCAAAAATCAATGAATATTGTAAATGCACAAACAGTAATATCTCCACATTGCACGGTGCAATTCTGAAATTTTTAGCTATTTCCTGTTAATCCTAGCATGATAAAGAAGATTCAAAGAGAGTGAGATGCCAGCTCCTTTCATTCAGTCAGTAGCTTCAAACATTTCTGGTATATGAAAAACATGTTTTTCAATGGCAAAAATCAATGAATATTGTAAATGCACAAACAGTAATATCTCCACATTGCACGGTGCAATTCTGAAATTTTTAGCTTTTTCCTGTTAATCCTAGCATGATAAAGAAGATTCAAAGAGAGTGAGATGCCAGCTCCTTTCATTCAGTCAGTAGCTTCAAACATTTCTGGACGTTTTTCAATGGCAAAAATCAATGAATATTGTAAATGCACAAACAGTAATATCTCCACATTGCACGGTGCAATTCTGAAATTTTTAGCTTTTTCCTGTTAATCCTAGCATGATAAAGAAGATTCAAAGAGAGTGAGATGCCAGCTCCTTTCATTCAGTCAGTAGCTTCAAACATTTCTGGTATATGAAAAACATGTTTTTCAATGGCAAAAATCAATGAATATTGTAAATGCACAAACAGTAATATCTCCACATTGCACGGTGCAATTCTGAAATTTTTAGCTTTTTCCTGCTAATCCTAGCATGATAAAGAAGATTCAAAGAGAGTGAGATGCCAGCTCCTTTCATTCAGTCAGTAGCTTCAAACATTTCTGGACGTTTTTCAATGGCAAAAATCAATGAATATTGTAAATGCACAAACAGTAATATCTCCACATTGCACGGTGCAATTCTGAAATTTTTAGCTTTTTCCTGTTAATCCTAGCATGATAAAGAAGATTCAAAGAGAGTGAGATGCCAGCTCCTTTCATTCAGTCAGTAGCTTCAAACATTTCTGGACGTTTTTCAATGGCAAAAATCAATGAATATTGTAAATGCACAAACAGTAATATCTCCACATTGCACGGTGCAATTCTGAAATTTTTAGCTTTTTCCTGTTAATCCTAGCATGATAAAGAAGATTCAAAGAGAGTGAGATGCCAGCTCCTTTCATTCAGTCAGTAGCTTCAAACATTTCTGGTATATGAAAAACATGTTTTTCAATGGCAAAAATCAATGAATATTGTAAATGCACAAACAGTAATATCTCCACATTGCACGGTGCAATTCTGAAATTTTTAGCTTTTTCCTGTTAATCCTAGCATGATAAAGAAGATTCAAAGAGAGTGAGATGCCAGCTCCTTTCATTCAGTCAGTAGCTTCAAACATTTCTGGACGTTTTTCAATGGCAAAAATCAATGAATATTGTAAATGCACAAACAGTAATATCTCCACATTGCACGGTGCAATTCTGAAATTTTTAGCTTTTTCCTGTTAATCCTAGCATGATAAAGAAGATTCAAAGAGAGTGAGATGCCAGCTCCTTTCATTCAGTCAGTAGCTTCAAACATTTCTGGACGTTTTTCAATGGCAAAAATCAATGAATATTGTAAATGCACAAACAGTAATATCTCCACATTGCACGGTGCAATTCTGAAATTTTTTGCTTTTTCCTGTTAATCCTAGCATGATAAAGAAGATTCAAAGAGAGTGAGATGCCAGCTCCTTTCATTCAGTCAGTAGCTTCAAACATTTCTGGTATATGAAAAACATGTTTTTCAATGGCAAAAATCAATGAATATTGTAAATGCACAAACAGTAATATCTCCACATTGCACGGTGCAATTCTGAAATTTTTAGCTTTTTCCTGTTAATCCTAGCATGATAAAGAAGATTCAAAGAGAGTGAGATGCCAGCTCCTTTCATTCAGTCAGTAGCTTCAAACATTTCTGGTATATGAAAAACATGTTTTTCAATGGCAAAAATCAATGAATATTGTAAATGCACAAACAGTAATATCTCCACATTGCACGGTGCAATTCTGAAATTTTTAGCTTTTTCCTGTTAATCCTAGCATGATAAAGAAGATTCAAAGAGAGTGAGATGCCAGCTCCTTTCATTCAGTCAGTAGCTTCAAACATTTCTGGACGTTTTTCAATGGCAAAAATCAATGAATATTGTAAATGCACAAACAGTAATATCTCCACATTGCACGGTGCAATTCTGAAATTTTTAGCTTTTTCCTGTTAATCCTAGCATGATAAAGAAGATTCAAAGAGAGTGAGATGCCAGCTCCTTTCATTCAGTCAGTAGCTTCAAACATTTCTGGTATATGAAAAACATGTTTTTCAATGGCAAAAATCAATGAATATTGTAAATGCACAAACAGTAATATCTCCACATTGCACGGTGCAATTCTGAAATTTTTAGCTTTTTCCTGTTAATCCTAGCATGATAAAGAAGATTCAAAGAGAGTGAGATGCCAGCTCCTTTCATTCAGTCAGTAGCTTCAAACATTTCTGGACGTTTTTCAATGGCAAAAATCAATGAATATTGTAAATGCACAAACAGTAATATCTCCACATTGCACGGTGCAATTCTGAAATTTTTTGCTTTTTCCTGTTAATCCTAGCATGATAAAGAAGATTCAAAGAGAGTGAGATGCCAGCTCCTTTCATTCAGTCAGTAGCTTCAAACATTTCTGGTATATGAAAAACATGTTTTTCAATGGCAAAAATCAATGAATATTGTAAATGCACAAACAGTAATATCTCCACATTGCACGGTGCAATTCTGAAATTTTTAGCTTTTTCCTGTTAATCCTAGCATGATAAAGAAGATTCAAAGAGAGTGAGATGCCAGCTCCTTTCATTCAGTCAGTAGCTTCAAACATTTCTGGACGTTTTTCAATGGCAAAAATCAATGAATATTGTAAATGCACAAACAGTAATATCTCCACATTGCACGGTGCAATTCTGAAATTTTTAGCTTTTTCCTGTTAATCCTAGCATGATAAAGAAGATTCAAAGAGAGTGAGATGCCAGCTCCTTTCATTCAGTCAGTAGCTTCAAACATTTCTGGACGTTTTTCAATGGCAAAAATCAATGAATATTGTAAATGCACAAACAGTAATATCTCCACATTGCACGGTGCAATTCTGAAATTTTTAGCTTTTTCCTGTTAATCCTAGCATGATAAAGAAGATTCAAAGAGAGTGAGATGCCAGCTCCTTTCATTCAGTCAGTAGCTTCAAACATTTCTGGACGTTTTTCAATGGCAAAAATCAATGAATATTGTAAATGCACAAACAGTAATATCTCCACATTGCACGGTGCAATTCTGAAATTTTTAGCTTTTTCCTGCTAATCCTAGCATGATAAAGAAGATTCAAAGAGAGTGAGATGCCAGCTCCTTTCATTCAGTCAGTAGCTTCAAACATTTCTGGTATATGAAAAACATGTTTTTCAATGGCAAAAATCAATGAATATTGTAAATGCACAAACAGTAATATCTCCACATTGCACGGTGCAATTCTGAAATTTTTAGCTTTTTCCTGTTAATCCTAGCATGATAAAGAAGATTCAAAGAGAGTGAGATGCCAGCTCCTTTCATTCAGTCAGTAGCTTCAAACATTTCTGGACGTTTTTCAATGGCAAAAATCAATGAATATTGTAAATGCACAAACAGTAATATCTCCACATTGCACGGTGCAATTCTGAAATTTTTTGCTTTTTCCTGTTAATCCTAGCATGATAAAGAAGATTCAAAGAGAGTGAGATGCCAGCTCCTTTCATTCAGTCAGTAGCTTCAAACATTTCTGGTATATGAAAAACATGTTTTTCAATGGCAAAAATCAATGAATATTGTAAATGCACAAACAGTAATATCTCCACATTGCACGGTGCAATTCTGAAATTTTTAGCTTTTTCCTGTTAATCCTAGCATGATAAAGAAGATTCAAAGAGAGTGAGATGCCAGCTCCTTTCATTCAGTCAGTAGCTTCAAACATTTCTGGACGTTTTTCAATGGCAAAAATCAATGAATATTGTAAATGCACAAACAGTAATATCTCCACATTGCACGGTGCAATTCTGAAATTTTTAGCTTTTTCCTGTTAATCCTAGCATGATAAAGAAGATTCAAAGAGAGTGAGATGCCAGTTCCTTTCATTCAGTCAGTAGCTTCAAACATTTCTGGACGTTTTTCAATGGCAAAAATCAATGAATATTGTAAATGCACAAACAGTAATATCTCCACATTGCACGGTGCAATTCTGAAATTTTTAGGTATTTCCTGTTAATCCTAGCATGATAAAGAAGATTCAAAGAGAGTGAGATGCCAGCTCCTTTCATTCAGTCAGTAGCTTCAAACATTTCTGGTATATGAAAAACATGTTTTTCAATGGCAAAAATCAATGAATATTGTAAATGCACAAACAGTAATATCTCCACATTGCACGGTGCAATTCTGAAATTTTTAGCTTTTTCCTGTTAATCCTAGCATGATAAAGAAGATTCAAAGAGAGTGAGATGCCAGCTCCTTTCATTCAGTCAGTAGCTTCAAACATTTCTGGACGTTTTTCAATGGCAAAAATCAATGAATATTGTAAATGCACAAACAGTAATATCTCCACATTGCACGGTGCAATTCTGAAATTTTTAGCTTTTTCCTGTTAATCCTAGCATGATAAAGAAGATTCAAAGAGAGTGAGATGCCAGCTCCTTTCATTCAGTCAGTAGCTTCAAACATTTCTGGTATATGAAAAACATGTTTTTCAATGGCAAAAATCAATGAATATTGTAAATGCACAAACAGTAATATCTCCACATTGCACGGTGCAATTCTGAAATTTTTAGCTTTTTCCTGCTAATCCTAGCATGATAAAGAAGATTCAAAGAGAGTGAGATGCCAGCTCCTTTCATTCAGTCAGTAGCTTCAAACATTTCTGGACGTTTTTCAATGGCAAAAATCAATGAATATTGTAAATGCACAAACAGTAATATCTCCACATTGCACGGTGCAATTCTGAAATTTTTAGCTTTTTCCTGTTAATCCTAGCATGATAAAGAAGATTCAAAGAGAGTGAGATGCCAGCTCCTTTCATTCAGTCAGTAGCTTCAAACATTTCTGGACGTTTTTCAATGGCAAAAATCAATGAATATTGTAAATGCACAAACAGTAATATCTCCACATTGCACGGTGCAATTCTGAAATTTTTAGCTTTTTCCTGTTAATCCTAGCATGATAAAGAAGATTCAAAGAGAGTGAGATGCCAGCTCCTTTCATTCAGTCAGTAGCTTCAAACATTTCTGGTATATGAAAAACATGTTTTTCAATGGCAAAAATCAATGAATATTGTAAATGCACAAACAGTAATATCTCCACATTGCACGGTGCAATTCTGAAATTTTTAGCTTTTTCCTGTTAATCCTAGCATGATAAAGAAGATTCAAAGAGAGTGAGATGCCAGCTCCTTTCATTCAGTCAGTAGCTTCAAACATTTCTGGACGTTTTTCAATGGCAAAAATCAATGAATATTGTAAATGCACAAACAGTAATATCTCCACATTGCACGGTGCAATTCTGAAATTTTTAGCTTTTTCCTGTTAATCCTAGCATGATAAAGAAGATTCAAAGAGAGTGAGATGCCAGCTCCTTTCATTCAGTCAGTAGCTTCAAACATTTCTGGACGTTTTTCAATGGCAAAAATCAATGAATATTGTAAATGCACAAACAGTAATATCTCCACATTGCACGGTGCAATTCTGAAATTTTTTGCTTTTTCCTGTTAATCCTAGCATGATAAAGAAGATTCAAAGAGAGTGAGATGCCAGCTCCTTTCATTCAGTCAGTAGCTTCAAACATTTCTGGTATATGAAAAACATGTTTTTCAATGGCAAAAATCAATGAATATTGTAAATGCACAAACAGTAATATCTCCACATTGCACGGTGCAATTCTGAAATTTTTAGCTTTTTCCTGTTAATCCTAGCATGATAAAGAAGATTCAAAGAGAGTGAGATGCCAGCTCCTTTCATTCAGTCAGTATCTTCAAACATTTCTGGACGTTTTTCAATGGCAAAAATCAATGAATATTGTAAATGCACAAACAGTAATATCTCCACATTGCACGGTGCAATTCTGAAATTTTTAGCTTTTTCCTGTTAATCCTAGCATGATAAAGAAGATTCAAAGAGAGTGAGATGCCAGCTCCTTTCATTCAGTCAGTAGCTTCAAACATTTCTGGTATATGAAAAACATGTTTTTCAATGGCAAAAATCAATGAATATTGTAAATGCACAAACAGTAATATCTCCACATTGCACGGTGCAATTCTGAAATTTTTAGCTTTTTCCTGTTAATCCTAGCATGATAAAGAAGATTCAAAGAGAGTGAGATGCCAGCTCCTTTCATTCAGTCAGTAGCTTCAAACATTTCTGGTATATGAAAAACATGTTTTTCAATGGCAAAAATCAATGAATATTGTAAATGCACAAACAGTAATATCTCCACATTGCACGGTGCAATTCTGAAATTTTTAGCTTTTTCCTGTTAATCCTAGCATGATAAAGAAGATTCAAAGAGAGTGAGATGCCAGCTCCTTTCATTCAGTCAGTAGCTTCAAACATTTCTGGTATATGAAAACATGTTTTTCAATGGCAAAAATCAATGAATATTGTAAATGCACAAACAGTAATATCTCCACATTGCACGGTGCAATTCTGAAATTTTTTGCTTTTTCCTGTTAATCCTAGCATGATAAAGAAGATTCAAAGAGAGTGAGATGCCAGCTCCTTTCATTCAGTCAGTAGCTTCAAACATTTCTGGACGTTTTTCAATGGCAAAAATCAATGAATATTGTAAATGCACAAACAGTAATATCTCCACATTGCACGGTGCAATTCTGAAATTTTTAGCTTTTTCCTGTTAATCCTAGCATGATAAAGAAGATTCAAAGAGAGTGAGATGCCAGCTCCTTTCATTCAGTCAGTAGCTTCAAACATTTCTGGACGTTTTTCAATGGCAAAAATCAATGAATATTGTAAATGCACAAACAGTAATATCTCCACATTGCACGGTGCAATTCTGAAATTTTTAGCTTTTTCCTGTTAATCCTAGCATGATAAAGAAGATTCAAAGAGAGTGAGATGCCAGCTCCTTTCATTCAGTCAGTAGCTTCAAACATTTCTGGACGTTTTTCAATGGCAAAAATCAATGAATATTGTAAATGCACAAACAGTAATATCTCCACATTGCACGGTGCAATTCTGAAATTTTTAGCTTTTTCCTGTTAATCCTAGCATGATAAAGAAGATTCAAAGAGAGTGAGATGCCAGCTCCTTTCATTCAGTCAGTAGCTTCAAACATTTCTGGTATATGAAAAACATGTTTTTCAATGGCAAAAATCAATGAATATTGTAAATGCACAAACAGTAATATCTCCACATTGCACGGTGCAATTCTGAAATTTTTAGCTTTTTCCTGTTAATCCTAGCATGATAAAGAAGATTCAAAGAGAGTGAGATGCCAGCTCCTTTCATTCAGTCAGTAGCTTCAAACATTTCTGGACGTTTTTCAATGGCAAAAATCAATGAATATTGTAAATGCACAAACAGTAATATCTCCACATTGCACGGTGCAATTCTGAAATTTTTAGCTTTTTCCTGTTAATCCTAGCATGATAAAGAAGATTCAAAGAGAGTGAGATGCCAGCTCCTTTCATTCAGTCAGTAGCTTCAAACATTTCTGGTATATGAAAAACATGTTTTTCAATGGCAAAAATCAATGAATATTGTAAATGCACAAACAGTAATATCTCCACATTGCACGGTGCAATTCTGAAATTTTTAGCTTTTTCCTGTTAATCCTAGCATGATAAAGAAGATTCAAAGAGAGTGAGATGCCAGCTCCTTTCATTCAGTCAGTAGCTTCAAACATTTCTGGACGTTTTTCAATGGCAAAAATCAATGAATATTGTAAATGCACAAACAGTAATATCTCCACATTGCACGGTGCAATTCTGAAATTTTTAGCTTTTTCCTGTTAATCCTAGCATGATAAAGAAGATTCAAAGAGAGTGAGATGCCAGCTCCTTTCATTCAGTCAGTAGCTTCAAACATTTCTGGTATATGAAAAACATGTTTTTCAATGGCAAAAATCAATGAATATTGTAAATGCACAAACAGTAATATCTCCACATTGCACGGTGCAATTCTGAAATTTTTAGCTTTTTCCTGTTAATCCTAGCATGATAAAGAAGATTCAAAGAGAGTGAGATGCCAGCTCCTTTCATTCAGTCAGTAGCTTCAAACATTTCTGGTATATGAAAAACATGTTTTTCAATGGCAAAAATCAATGAATATTGTAAATGCACAAACAGTAATATCTCCACATTGCACGGTGCAATTCTGAAATTTTTAGCTTTTTCCTGTTAATCCTAGCATGATAAAGAAGATTCAAAGAGAGTGAGATGCCAGCTCCTTTCATTCAGTCAGTAGCTTCAAACATTTCTGGACGTTTTTCAATGGCAAAAATCAATGAATATTGTAAATGCACAAACAGTAATATCTCCACATTGCACGGTGCAATTCTGAAATTTTTAGCTTTTTCCTGTTAATCCTAGCATGATAAAGAAGATTCAAAGAGAGTGAGATGCCAGCTCCTTTCATTCAGTCAGTAGCTTCAAACATTTCTGGTATATGAAAAACATGTTTTTCAATGGCAAAAATCAATGAATATTGTAAATGCACAAACAGTAATATCTCCACATTGCACGGTGCAATTCTGAAATTTTTTGCTTTTTCCTGTTAATCCTAGCATGATAAAGAAGATTCAAAGAGAGTGAGATGCCAGCTCCTTTCATTCAGTCAGTAGCTTCAAACATTTCTGGACGTTTTTCAATGGCAAAAATCAATGAATATTGTAAATGCACAAACAGTAATATCTCCACATTGCACGGTGCAATTCTGAAATTTTTAGCTTTTTCCTGTTAATCCTAGCATGATAAAGAAGATTCAAAGAGAGTGAGATGCCAGCTCCTTTCATTCAGTCAGTAGCTTCAAACATTTCTGGACGTTTTTCAATGGCAAAAATCAATGAATATTGTAAATGCACAAACAGTAATATCTCCACATTGCACGGTGCAATTCTGAAATTTTTAGCTTTTTCCTGTTAATCCTAGCATGATAAAGAAGATTCAAAGAGAGTGAGATGCCAGCTCCTTTCATTCAGTCAGTAGCTTCAAACATTTCTGGACGTTTTTCAATGGCAAAAATCAATGAATATTGTAAATGCACAAACAGTAATATCTCCACATTGCACGGTGCAATTCTGAAATTTTTAGCTTTTTCCTGTTAATCCTAGCATGATAAAGAAGATTCAAAGAGAGTGAGATGCCAGCTCCTTTCATTCAGTCAGTAGCTTCAAACATTTCTGGTATATGAAAAACATGTTTTTCAATGGCAAAAATCAATGAATATTGTAAATGCACAAACAGTAATATCTCCACATTGCACGGTGCAATTCTGAAATTTTTAGCTTTTTCCTGTTAATCCTAGCATGATAAAGAAGATTCAAAGAGAGTGAGATGCCAGCTCCTTTCATTCAGTCAGTAGCTTCAAACATTTCTGGACGTTTTTCAATGGCAAAAATCAATGAATATTGTAAATGCACAAACAGTAATATCTCCACATTGCACGGTGCAATTCTGAAATTTTTAGCTTTTTCCTGTTAATCCTAGCATGATAAAGAAGATTCAAAGAGAGTGAGATGCCAGCTCCTTTCATTCAGTCAGTAGCTTCAAACATTTCTGGTATATGAAAAACATGTTTTTCAATGGCAAAAATCAATGAATATTGTAAATGCACAAACAGTAATATCTCCACATTGCACGGTGCAATTCTGAAATTTTTAGCTTTTTCCTGTTAATCCTAGCATGATAAAGAAGATTCAAAGAGAGTGAGATGCCAGCTCCTTTCATTCAGTCAGTAGCTTCAAACATTTCTGGTATATGAAAAACATGTTTTTCAATGGCAAAAATCAATGAATATTGTAAATGCACAAACAGTAATATCTCCACATTGCACGGTGCAATTCTGAAATTTTTAGCTTTTTCCTGTTAATCCTAGCATGATAAAGAAGATTCAAAGAGAGTGAGATGCCAGCTCCTTTCATTCAGTCAGTAGCTTCAAACATTTCTGGAACGTGTTTTTCAATGGCAAAAATCAATGAATATTGTAAATGCACAAACAGTAATATCTCCACATTGCACGGTGCAATTCTGAAATTTTTTGCTTTTTCCTGTTAATCCTAGCATGATAAAGAAGATTCAAAGAGAGTGAGATGCCAGCTCCTTTCATTCAGTCAGTAGCTTCAAACATTTCTGGACGTTTTTCAATGGCAAAAATCAATGAATATTGTAAATGCACAAACAGTAATATCTCCACATTGCACGGTGCAATTCTGAAATTTTTAGCTTTTTCCTGTTAATCCTAGCATGATAAAGAAGATTCAAAGAGAGTGAGATGCCAGCTCCTTTCATTCAGTCAGTAGCTTCAAACATTTCTGGACGTTTTTCAATGGCAAAAATCAATGAATATTGTAAATGCACAAACAGTAATATCTCCACATTGCACGGTGCAATTCTGAAATTTTTAGCTTTTTCCTGTTAATCCTAGCATGATAAAGAAGATTCAAAGAGAGTGAGATGCCAGCTCCTTTCATTCAGTCAGTAGCTTCAAACATTTCTGGACGTTTTTCAATGGCAAAAATCAATGAATATTGTAAATGCACAAACAGTAATATCTCCACATTGCACGGTGCAATTCTGAAATTTTTAGCTTTTTTTAGCTTTTTCCTGTTAATCCTAGCATGATAAAGAAGATTCAAAGAGAGTGAGATGCCAGCTCCTTTCATTCAGTCAGTAGCTTCAAACATTTCTGGTATATGAAAAACATGTTTTTCAATGGCAAAAATCAATGAATATTGTAAATGCACAAACAGTAATATCTCCACATTGCACGGTGCAATTCTGAAATTTTTAGCTTTTTCCTGCTAATCCTAGCATGATAAAGAATATTCAAAGAGAGTGAGATGCCAGCTCCTTTCATTCAGTCAGTAGCTTCAAACATTTCTGGTATATGAAAAACATGTTTTTCAATGGCAAAAATCAATGAATATTGTAAATGCACAAACAGTAATATCTCCACATTGCACGGTGCAATTCTGAAATTTTTAGCTTTTTCCTGTTAATCCTAGCATGATATAGAAGATTCAAAGAGAGTGAGATGCCAGCTCCTTTCATTCAGTCAGTAGCTTCAAACATTTCTGGACGTTTTTCAATGGCAAAAATCAATGAATATTGTAAATGCACAAACAGTAATATCTCCACATTGCACGGTGCAATTCTGAAATTTTTAGCTTTTTCCTGTTAATCCTAGCATGATAAAGAAGATTCAAAGAGAGTGAGATGCCAGCTCCTTTCATTCAGTCAGTAGCTTCAAACATTTCTGGACGTTTTTCAATGGCAAAAATCAATGAATATTGTAAATGCACAAACAGTAATATCTCCACATTGCACGGTGCAATTCTGAAATTTTTAGCTTTTTCCTGCTAATCCTAGCATGATAAAGAAGATTCAAAGAGAGTGAGATGCCAGCTCCTTTCATTCAGTCAGTAGCTTCAAACATTTCTGGTATATGAAAAACATGTTTTTCAATGGCAAAAATCAATGAATATTGTAAATGCACAAACAGTAATATCTCCACATTGCACGGTGCAATTCTGAAATTTTTAGCTTTTTCCTGTTAATCCTAGCATGATAAAGAAGATTCAAAGAGAGTGAGATGCCAGCTCCTTTCATTCAGTCAGTAGCTTCAAACATTTCTGGTATATGAAAAACATGTTTTTCAATGGCAAAAATCAATGAATATTGTAAATGCACAAACAGTAATATCTCCACATTGCACGGTGCAATTCTGAAATTTTTAGCTTTTTCCTGTTAATCCTAGCATGATAAAGAAGATTCAAAGAGAGTGAGATGCCAGCTCCTTTCATTCAGTCAGTAGCTTCAAACATTTCTGGACGTTTTTCAATGGCAAAAATCAATGAATATTGTAAATGCACAAACAGTAATATCTCCACATTGCACGGTGCAATTCTGAAATTTTTAGCTTTTTCCTGTTAATCCTAGCATGATAAAGAAGATTCAAAGAGAGTGAGATGCCAGCTCCTTTCATTCAGTCAGTAGCTTCAAACATTTCTGGACGTTTTTCAATGGCAAAAATCAATGAATATTGTAAATGCACAAACAGCAATATCTCCACATTGCACGGTGCAATTCTGAAATTTTTAGCTTTTTCCTGTTAATCCTAGCATGATAAAGAAGATTCAAAGAGAGTGAGATGCCAGCTCCTTTCATTCAGTCAGTAGCTTCAAACATTTCTGGTATATGAAAAACATGTTTTTCAATGGCAAAAATCAATGAATATTGTAAATGCACAAACAGTAATATCTCCACATTGCACGGTGCAATTCTGAAATTTTTAGCTTTTTCCTGTTAATCCTAGCATGATAAAGAAGATTCAAAGAGAGTGAGATGCCAGCTCCTTTCATTCAGTCAGTAGCTTCAAACATTTCTGGACGTTTTTCAATGGCAAAAATCAATGAATATTGTAAATGCACAAACAGTAATATCTCCACATTGCACGGTGCAATTCTGAAATTTTTAGCTTTTTCCTGTTAATCCTAGCATGATAAAGAAGATTCAAAGAGAGTGAGATGCCAGCTCCTTTCATTCAGTCAGTAGCTTCAAACATTTCTGGTATATGAAAAACATGTTTTTCAATGGCAAAAATCAATGAATATTGTAAATGCACAAACAGTAATATCTCCACATTGCACGGTGCAATTCTGAAATTTTTAGCTTTTTCCTGTTAATCCTAGCATGATAAAGAAGATTCAAAGAGAGTGAGATGCCAGCTCCTTTCATTCAGTCAGTAGCTTCAAACATTTCTGGTATATGAAAAACATGTTTTTCAATGGCAAAAATCAATGAATATTGTAAATGCACAAACAGTAATATCTCCACATTGCACGGTGCAATTCTGAAATTTTTAGCTTTTTCCTGTTAATCCTAGCATGATAAAGAAGATTCAAAGAGAGTGAGATGCCAGCTCCTTTCATTCAGTCAGTAGCTTCAAACATTTCTGGACGTTTTTCAATGGCAAAAATCAATGAATATTGTAAATGCACAAACAGTAATATCTCCACATTGCACGGTGCAATTCTGAAATTTTTAGCTTTTTCCTGTTAATCCTAGCATGATAAAGAAGATTCAAAGAGAGTGAGATGCCAGCTCCTTTCATTCAGTCAGTAGCTTCAAACATTTCTGGACGTTTTTCAATGGCAAAAATCAATGAATATTGTAAATGCACAAACAGTAATATCTCCACATTGCACGGTGCAATTCTGAAATTTTTAGCTTTTTCCTGTTAATCCTAGCATGATAAAGAAGATTCAAAGAGAGTGAGATGCCAGCTCCTTTCATTCAGTCAGTAGCTTCAAACATTTCTGGTATATGAAAAACATGTTTTTCAATGGCAAAAATCAATGAATATTGTAAATGCACAAACAGTAATATCTCCACATTGCACGGTGCAATTCTGAAATTTTTAGCTTTTTCCTGTTAATCCTAGCATGATAAAGAAGATTCAAAGAGAGTGAGATGCCAGCTCCTTTCATTCAGTCAGTAGCTTCAAACATTTCTGGACGTTTTTCAATGGCAAAAATCAATGAATATTGTAAATGCACAAACAGTAATATCTCCACATTGCACGGTGCAATTCTGAAATTTTTAGCTTTTTCCTGTTAATCCTAGCATGATAAAGAAGATTCAAAGAGAGTGAGATGCCAGCTCCTTTCATTCAGTCAGTAGCTTCAAACATTTCTGGACGTTTTTCAATGGCAAAAATCAATGAATATTGTAAATGCACAAACAGTAATATCTCCACATTGCACGGTGCAATTCTGAAATTTTTTGCTTTTTCCTGTTAATCCTAGCATGATAAAGAAGATTCAAAGAGAGTGAGATGCCAGCTCCTTTCATTCAGTCAGTAGCTTCAAACATTTCTGGTATATGAAAAACATGTTTTTCAATGGCAAAAATCAATGAATATTGTAAATGCACAAACAGTAATATCTCCACATTGCACGGTGCAATTCTGAAATTTTTAGCTTTTTCCTGTTAATCCTAGCATGATAAAGAAGATTCAAAGAGAGTGAGATGCCAGCTCCTTTCATTCAGTCAGTATCTTCAAACATTTCTGGACGTTTTTCAATGGCAAAAATCAATGAATATTGTAAATGCACAAACAGTAATATCTCCACATTGCACGGTGCAATTCTGAAATTTTTAGCTTTTTCCTGTTAATCCTAGCATGATAAAGAAGATTCAAAGAGAGTGAGATGCCAGCTCCTTTCATTCAGTCAGTAGCTTCAAACATTTCTGGTATATGAAAAACATGTTTTTCAATGGCAAAAATCAATGAATATTGTAAATGCACAAACAGTAATATCTCCACATTGCACGGTGCAATTCTGAAATTTTTAGCTTTTTCCTGTTAATCCTAGCATGATAAAGAAGATTCAAAGAGAGTGAGATGCCAGCTCCTTTCATTCAGTCAGTAGCTTCAAACATTTCTGGACGTTTTTCAATGGCAAAAATCAATGAATATTGTAAATGCACAAACAGTAATATCTCCACATTGCACGGTGCAATTCTGAAATTTTTAGCTTTTTCCTGTTAATCCTAGCATGATAAAGAAGATTCAAAGAGAGTGAGATGCCAGCTCCTTTCATTCAGTCAGTAGCTTCAAACATTTCTGGTATATGAAAAACATGTTTTTCAATGGCAAAAATCAATGAATATTGTAAATGCACAAACAGTAATATCTCCACATTGCACGGTGCAATTCTGAAATTTTTTGCTTTTTCCTGTTAATCCTAGCATGATAAAGAAGATTCAAAGAGAGTGAGATGCCAGCTCCTTTCATTCAGTCAGTAGCTTCAAACATTTCTGGACGTTTTTCAATGGCAAAAATCAATGAATATTGTAAATGCACAAACAGTAATATCTCCACATTGCACGGTGCAATTCTGAAATTTTTAGCTTTTTCCTGTTAATCCTAGCATGATAAAGAAGATTCAAAGAGAGTGAGATGCCAGCTCCTTTCATTCAGTCAGTAGCTTCAAACATTTCTGGACGTTTTTCAATGGCAAAAATCAATGAATATTGTAAATGCACAAACAGTAATATCTCCACATTGCACGGTGCAATTCTGAAATTTTTAGCTTTTTCCTGTTAATCCTAGCATGATAAAGAAGATTCAAAGAGAGTGAGATGCCAGCTCCTTTCATTCAGTCAGTAGCTTCAAACATTTCTGGACGTTTTTCAATGGCAAAAATCAATGAATATTGTAAATGCACAAACAGTAATATCTCCACATTGCACGGTGCAATTCTGAAATTTTTAGCTTTTTCCTGTTAATCCTAGCATGATAAAGAAGATTCAAAGAGAGTGAGATGCCAGCTCCTTTCATTCAGTCAGTAGCTTCAAACATTTCTGGTATATGAAAAACATGTTTTTCAATGGCAAAAAATCAATGAATATTGTAAATGCACAAACAGTAATATCTCCACATTGCACGGTGCAAATTTTTTGCTTTTTCCTGTTAATCCTAGCATGATAAAGAAGATTCAAAGAGAGTGAGATGCCAGCTCCTTTCATTCAGTCAGTAGCTTCAAACATTTCTGGACGTTTTTCAATGGCAAAAATCAATGAATATTGTAAATGCACAAACAGTAATATCTCCACATTGCACGGTGCAATTCTGAAATTTTTAGCTTTTTCCTGTTAATCCTAGCATGATAAAGAAGATTCAAAGAGAGTGAGATGCCAGCTCCTTTCATTCAGTCAGTAGCTTCAAACATTTCTGGACGTTTTTCAATGGCAAAAATCAATGAATATTGTAAATGCACAAACAGTAATATCTCCACATTGCACGGTGCAATTCTGAAATTTTTAGCTTTTTCCTGTTAATCCTAGCATGATAAAGAAGATTCAAAGAGAGTGAGATGCCAGCTCCTTTCATTCAGTCAGTAGCTTCAAACATTTCTGGACGTTTTTCAATGGCAAAAATCAATGAATATTGTAAATGCACAAACAGTAATATCTCCACATTGCACGGTGCAATTCTGAAATTTTTAGCTTTTTCCTGTTAATCCTAGCATGATAAAGAAGATTCAAAGAGAGTGAGATGCCAGCTCCTTTCATTCAGTCAGTAGCTTCAAACATTTCTGGTATATGAAAAACATGTTTTTCAATGGCAAAAATCAATGAATATTGTAAATGCACAAACAGTAATATCTCCACATTGCACGGTGCAATTCTGAAATTTTTAGCTTTTTCCTGTTAATCCTAGCATGATAAAGAAGATTCAAAGAGAGTGAGATGCCAGCTCCTTTCATTCAGTCAGTAGCTTCAAACATTTCTGGACGTTTTTCAATGGCAAAAATCAATGAATATTGTAAATGCACAAACAGTAATATCTCCACATTGCACGGTGCAATTCTGAAATTTTTAGCTTTTTCCTGTTAATCCTAGCATGATAAAGAAGATTCAAAGAGAGTGAGATGCCAGCTCCTTTCATTCAGTCAGTAGCTTCAAACATTTCTGGTATATGAAAAACATGTTTTTCAATGGCAAAAATCAATGAATATTGTAAATGCACAAACAGTAATATCTCCACATTGCACGGTGCAATTCTGAAATTTTTAGCTTTTTCCTGTTAATCCTAGCATGATAAAGAAGATTCAAAGAGAGTGAGATGCCAGCTCCTTTCATTCAGTCAGTAGCTTCAAACATTTCTGGTATATGAAAAACATGTTTTTCAATGGCAAAAATCAATGAATATTGTAAATGCACAAACAGTAATATCTCCACATTGCACGGTGCAATTCTGAAATTTTTAGCTTTTTCCTGTTAATCCTAGCATGATAAAGAAGATTCAAAGAGAGTGAGATGCCAGCTCCTTTCATTCAGTCAGTAGCTTCAAACATTTCTGGACGTTTTTCAATGGCAAAAATCAATGAATATTGTAAATGCACAAACAGTAATATCTCCACATTGCACGGTGCAATTCTGAAATTTTTAGCTTTTTCCTGTTAATCCTAGCATGATAAAGAAGATTCAAAGAGAGTGAGATGCCAGCTCCTTTCATTCAGTCAGTAGCTTCAAACATTTCTGGACGTTTTTCAATGGCAAAAATCAATGAATATTGTAAATGCACAAACAGTAATATCTCCACATTGCACGGTGCAATTCTGAAATTTTTAGCTTTTTCCTGTTAATCCTAGCATGATAAAGAAGATTCAAAGAGAGTGAGATGCCAGCTCCTTTCATTCAGTCAGTAGCTTCAAACATTTCTGGTATATGAAAAACATGTTTTTTCAATGGCAAAAATCAATGAATATTGTAAATGCACAAACAATAATATCTCCACATTGCACGGTGCAATTCTGAAATTTTTAGCTTTTTCCTGTTAATCCTAGCATGATAAAGAAGATTCAAAGAGAGTGAGATGCCAGCTCCTTTCATTCAGTCAGTAGCTTCAAACATTTCTGGACGTTTTTCAATGGCAAAAATCAATGAATATTGTAAATGCACAAACAGTAATATCTCCACATTGCACGGTGCAATTCTGAAATTTTTAGCTTTTTCCTGTTAATCCTAGCATGATAAAGAAGATTCAAAGAGAGTGAGATGCCAGCTCCTTTCATTCAGTCAGTAGCTTCAAACATTTCTGGTATATGAAAAACATGTTTTTCAATGGCAAAAATCAATGAATATTGTAAATGCACAACAGTAATATCTCCACATTGCACGGTGCAATTCTGAAATTTTTAGCTTTTTCCTGTTAATCCTAGCATGATAAAGAAGATTCAAAGAGAGTGAGATGCCAGCTCCTTTCATTCAGTCAGTAGCTTCAAACATTTCTGGACGTTTTTCAATGGCAAAAATCAATGAATATTGTAAATGCACAAACAGTAATATCTCCACATTGCACGGTGCAATTCTGAAATTTTTAGCTTTTTCCTGTTAATCCTAGCATGATAAAGAAGATTCAAAGAGAGTGAGATGCCAGCTCCTTTCATTCAGTCAGTAGCTTCAAACATTTCTGGACGTTTTTAATGGCAAAAATCAATGAATATTGTAAATGCACAAACAGTAATATCTCCACATTGCACGGTGCAATTCTGAAATTTTTAGCTTTTTCCTGTTAATCCTAGCATGATAAAGAAGATTCAAAGAGAGTGAGATGCCAGCTCCTTTCATTCAGTCAGTAGCTTCAAACATTTCTGGTATATGAAAAACATGTTTTTCAATGGCAAAAATCAATGAATATTGTAAATGCACAAACAGTAATATCTCCACATTGCACGGTGCAATTCTGAAATTTTTAGCTTTTTCCTGTTAATCCTAGCATGATAAAGAAGATTCAAAGAGAGTGAGATGCCAGCTCCTTTCATTCAGTCAGTAGCTTCAAACATTTCTGGACGTTTTTCAATGGCAAAAATCAATGAATATTGTAAATGCACAAACAGTAATATCTCCACATTGCACGGTGCAATTCTGAAATTTTTAGCTTTTTCCTGTTAATCCTAGCATGATAAAGAAGATTCAAAGAGAGTGAGATGCCAGCTCCTTTCATTCAGTCAGTAGCTTCAAACATTTCTGGTATATGAAAAACATGTTTTTCAATGGCAAAAATCAATGAATATTGTAAATGCACAAACAGTAATATCTCCACATTGCACGGTGCAATTCTGAAATTTTTAGCTTTTTCCTGTTAATCCTAGCATGATAAAGAAGATTCAAAGAGAGTGAGATGCCAGCTCCTTTCATTCAGTCAGTAGCTTCAAACATTTCTGGTATATGAAAAACATGTTTTTCAATGGCAAAAATCAATGAATATTGTAAATGCACAAACAGTAATATCTCCACATTGCACGGTGCAATTCTGAAATTTTTTGCTTTTTCCTGTTAATCTAGCATGATAAAGAAGATTCAAAGAGAGTGAGATGCCAGCTCCTTTCATTCAGTCAGTAGCTTCAAACATTTCTGGTATATGAAAAACATGTTTTTCAATGGCAAAAATCAATGAATATTGTAAATGCACAAACAGTAATATCTCCACATTGCACGGTGCAATTCTGAAATTTTTAGCTTTTTCCTGTTAATCCTAGCATGATAAAGAAGATTCAAAGAGAGTGAGATGCCAGCTCCTTTCATTCAGTCAGTAGCTTCAAACATTTCTGGTTTAAACATGTTTTTCAATGGCAAAAATCAATGAATATTGTAAATGCACAAACAGTAATATCTCCACATTGCACGGTGCAATTCTGAAATTTTTAGCTTTTTCCTGTTAATCCTAGCATGATAAAGAAGATTCAAAGAGAGTGAGATGCCAGCTCCTTTCATTCAGTCAGTAGCTTCAAACATTTCTGACGTTTTTCAATGGCAAAAATCAATGAATATTGTAAATGCACAAACAGTAATATCTCCACATTGCACGGTGCAATTCTGAATTTTTAGCTTTTTCCTGTTAATCCTAGCATGATAAAGAAGATTCAAAGAGAGTGAGATGCCAGCTCCTTTCATTCAGTCAGTAGCTTCAAACATTTCTGGACGTTTTTCAATGGCAAAAATCAATGAATATTGTAAATGCACAAACAGTAATATCTCCACATTGCACGGTGCAATTCTGAAATTTTTAGCTTTTTCCTGTTAATCCTAGCATGATAAAGAAGATTCAAAGAGAGTGAGATGCCAGCTCCTTTCATTCAGTCAGTAGCTTCAAACATTTCTGGTATATGAAAAACATGTTTTTCAATGGCAAAAATCAATGAATATTGTAAATGCACAAACAGTAATATCTCCACATTGCACGGTGCAATTCTGAAATTTTTAGCTTTTTCCTGTTAATCCTAGCATGATAAAGAAGATTCAAAGAGAGTGAGATGCCAGCTCCTTTCATTCAGTCAGTAGCTTCAAACATTTCTGGACGTTTTTCAATGGCAAAAATCAATGAATATTGTAAATGCACAAACAGTAATATCTCCACATTGCACGGTGCAATTCTGAAATTTTTAGCTTTTTCCTGTTAATCCTAGCATGATAAAGAAGATTCAAAGAGAGTGAGATGCCAGCTCCTTTCATTCAGTCAGTAGCTTCAAACATTTCTGGTATATGAAAACTGTTTTTCAATGGCAAAAATCAATGAATATTGTAAATGCACAAACAGTAATATCTCCACATTGCACGGTGCAATTCTGAAATTTTTAGCTTTTTCCTGTTAATCCTAGCATGATAAAGAAGATTCAAAGAGAGTGAGATGCCAGCTCCTTTCATTCAGTCAGTAGCTTCAAACATTTCTGGATATATGAAAACGTTTTTCAATGGCAAAAATCAATGAATATTGTAAATGCACAAACAGTAATATCTCCACATTGCACGGTGCAATTCTGAAAATTTTTAGCTTTTTCCTGTTAATCCTAGCATGATAAAGAAGATTCAAAGAGAGTGAGATGCCAGCTCCTTTCATTCAGTCAGTAGCTTCAAACATTTCTGGTATATGAAAACGTTTTTCAATGGCAAAAATCAATGAATATTGTAAATGCACAAACAGTAATATCTCCACATTGCACGGTGCAATTCTGAAATTTTTAGCTTTTTCCTGCTAATCCTAGCATGATAAAGAAGATTCAAAGAGAGTGAGATGCCAGCTCCTTTCATTCAGTCAGTAGCTTCAAACATTTCTGGTATATGAAAAACATGTTTTTCAATGGCAAAAATCAATGAATATTGTAAATGCACAAACAGTAATATCTCCACATTGCACGGTGCAATTCTGAAATTTTTAGCTTTTTCCTGTTAATCCTAGCATGATAAAGAAGATTCAAAGAGAGTGAGATGCCAGCTCCTTTCATTCAGTCAGTAGCTTCAAACATTTCTGGACGTTTTTCAATGGCAAAAATCAATGAATATTGTAAATGCAACAAACAGTAATATCTCCACATTGCACGGTGCAATTCTGAAATTTTTAGCTTTTTCCTGTTAATCCTAGCATGATAAAGAAGATTCAAAGAGAGTGAGATGCCAGCTCCTTTCATTCAGTCAGTAGCTTCAAACATTTCTGGTATATGAAAAACATGTTTTTCAATGGCAAAAATCAATGAATATTGTAAATGCACAAACAGTAATATCTCCACATTGCACGGTGCAATTCTGAAATTTTTAGCTTTTTCCTGTTAATCCTAGCATGATAAAGAAGATTCAAAGAGAGTGAGATGCCAGCTCCTTTCATTCAGTCAGTAGCTTCAAACATTTCTGGACGTTTTTCAATGGCAAAAATCAATGAATATTGTAAATGCACAAACAGTAATATCTCCACATTGCACGGTGCAATTCTGAAATTTTTAGCTTTTTCTGTTAATCCTAGCATGATAAAGAAGATTCAAAGAGAGTGAGATGCCAGCTCCTTTCATTCAGTCAGTAGCTTCAAACATTTCTGGTATATGAAAAACATGTTTTTCAATGGCAAAAATCAATGAATATTGTAAATGCACAAACAGTAATATCTCCACAATGCACGGTGCAATTCTGAAATTTTTAGCTTTTTCCTGCTAATCCTAGCATGATAAAGAAGATTCAAAGAGAGTGAGATGCCAGCTCCTTTCATTCAGTCAGTAGCTTCAAACATTTCTGGACGTTTTTCAATGGCAAAAATCAATGAATATTGTAAATGCACAAACAGTAATATCTCCACATTGCACGGTGCAATTCTGAAATTTTTAGCTTTTTCCTGTAATCCTAGCATGATAAAGAAGATTCAAAGAGAGTGAGATGCCAGCTCCTTTCATTCAGTCAGTAGCTTCAAACATTTCTGGACGTTTTTCAATGGCAAAAATCAATGAATATTGTAAATGCACAAACAGTAATATCTCCACATTGCACGTGCAATTCTGAAATTTTAGCTTTTTCCTGTTAATCCTAGCATGATAAAGAAGATTCAAAGAGAGTGAGATGCCAGCTCCTTTCATTCAGTCAGTATCTTCAAACATTTCTGGTATAAGAAAAACCAGTTTTTCAATGGCAAAAATCCAATGAATATTGTAAATGCACAACAGTAATATCTCCACATTGCACGTGCAATTCCTGAAATTTTTAGCTTTTCCTGTTAACCTAGCATGATAAAGAAGATTCAAAGAGAGTGAGATGCCAGCTCCTTTCATTCAGTCAGTAGCTTCAAACATTTCTGGTATATGAAAAACATGTTTTTCAATGGCAAAAGGGGGGGGTGAGTATGCCAAGCCTCCTGTCATTCAGTCGGGGGGAGTACGCTTCAAAACATTTCATGGTATAATGAAAAACATGTTTTTCAATGGCAAA